>NW_027181782.1:12302835-12567835 GCF_029961685.1 Aristolochia californica | reverse complement strand
GATGAAGTGGTGATACATCGTTCAAGGTGATCGGCTGATACATCTGCTTGAAATGTTTCTTCTACATATTTCTTAATGATATCTACCCGAAAGCAAGTGCTTGGATCTTCTGAAAATCTCATGGCTTGGTAGATGTTGAACATAACCTCTTCCTTGTTTACTCTCAATGTTAATTCATCCTTTTGAGCATCAATTAAATCCCTTCCCGTAACAAAAAATGGTCGGACAAGAATAAGTGGGACTTCTTGGTCTTCCTCCATATCTAATACCACAAAATCAGCAAGAAAAATAAATTTATCCACCTTTACCAATACATCTTCTATGATTCCACGTGGATACTTGATGGATCGGTCTGCTAGTTGCAAAGAAATGGTTATTTGTTTCATCTCTCCAAGTCTCAATTTCATGCAAACAAAAAGTGGCATAAGATTAATGCTAGCACCAAGATCACGTAAAACTTTATCAAAAATTGAATTTCCAATATTGCAAGGCAAATTGAAACTCCCCGGATCTTTTAATTTCTTAGGCAATTTCTTTTGAAGAATGGCACTGCATTCTTCAGAAAGCTTCACTGTTTCGAACACCTCCAACCTTCTTTTCTTGGAAATGATGTCCTTCAGGAATTTGACATAGTTTGGCATTTGTTCCAAGGCATTTGCAAAAGGAATATTTATGCGGATTTTCTTAAAAACATCCAAAAACTTAGAAAATTGTTTATCAAATTTTTTTTTTTTGAAAACGTTGAGGATATGGAAGTGGAGTAGAGAGAATAGGAGGATTGTCAGGAAATGAAATTCTTGGAGGCATGTCAGTTTCTCTTAGTGTATCATCCACAATCTTCTCTTCTTCTATTTTATTCTTTCTTTGGCCATTATTTTCATCCGTAGGGATGGACTTGGTTTCCTTTGATGGTGATCTCTCAATTTCTCTTCCACTCCTAAGTGTGATGTCATTGCATTGTTATTTTGGATTCACTTCTGTGTTGCTAGGAAAAGTTCATCTTTGTTGGGCTTTGATGGTAGTGGCTAGTTGCCCAATTTGCACTTCAAGATTCTTCATAGTGGCTCCCATATTGCTACATTGACTCTCAATGTTATCCAACCGTGAATCAATCTTTTTAAACCTTGCTTTTGTCTCCTCAACAAAGGAAACCATGGCATCCTCAAGTGACATCTTCTCGCTTGATTGACTATCAAATCTTGGAGGAGGTTACAACACATTCTTTGTGTTTCCATATGATAAATTCTCATGCTTTTGAAGCCCTGGATGGTAATCATTTGGCATAGGATTACCACGATAGTTGTAGTTTCGATTGTTGATATATTGAACTTGTTCTTGACTCACTTCATTACTCGGAACTGTCATACTTGTAGTTGCCACATATTCTGCACTTTGTGGTATTCTTTGGGTTATCAAAACTGAAATCTGATGGGATAGAGAAGCAACTTGAGAAGAAAGGGCAGCAAACGGCTCCAATTCATGAATCCCAACAAATTTCATAGCCATAGTTCTTTCGGTTGGCCATTGATAGTTGTTTGAGGACAGTTCTTCCAAAAGAGAGGTAGCACCTTCAACTATCTTTGACATCAAAGTTCCACCAAAAGCAGCATCAAATATGGTTCGAGTTTGCCCATTTAACCCATTATAGAACATCTAAACTTGCAACCAATCCGACAATCCATGTTGAGGGCAGCGTTCAATCACATCTTTGTACCTTTCTCATGCTTCATAGAGTGACTCGAAATCATTTTGTTTGAATTGACCAATCTCACTCCTGAGTTGGGCTGTTTTAGCAAGTGGAAAGAATTTAGCAAGAAACTTTTCAGCCATGTCCTACCAACTAGTGTTGCTTCCTGGTTGTAGAGATTGTAACCAACCTCTTGCCTTGTCCCTCAAAGAAAAAGGAATTAATCTCAGTATAATGGTGTCTTAAGTAACACCATTGATCTTCACAGTGTCACAAATCTCCAAAAACATCACCAAATGAATATTGGGATCATCCAATGGAGATCTGCTGAATTGGGCTTGTTGCACCATGCTGATTAAGACTAGTTTGAGCTCAAAATTGTTGGTATTAATGGTTGCTGGTATTAATGGTCTGGCGTTTTATACCCGAGTAGTTGTCATTCACAACTGGTCGTACATAATCCTTCAAGGTGCATGGTTGTGCATCAAGTTGTCTGTCAGCCATGGCTAGTACTTTCTTCTTTCTTTGTGATCTAAGAGTTATTTCAATCTCCGGATCAAAAGGAGTAATGCCACGAGTTCTAGCACGGCGCATCCAATGTCAAAAACACATATGGGGAAAATAAAATAAAATTCTAAATTAAAACCACGATTACTTTGTAATTGATATTTGCAAAAATAAGAAGAAATCAATCCATGGCAACGACGCCAAAAACTTGATCGGTGCAAAACTACAAGTGCGCAATATCGTAGTTTTATAGTAAAGTGATGAGAAAAGTATCATCCTTATAGATTGGTAACTTACTTTTGACAAATACTGAAATTATATTAATCTCGACTTTATTTAGAGAAGTCACTAAGATTTTTGTAATTGCATTTTAAAATAAAATCAATTCAAAGAAAATACTCAAAGGAAAAGAAAGTTGTTGTTCAAAGATCAAATTAATTAGAAAGAAAACTTCTAGGAAATCAATTTCACCTAATCTCTCACTATGTTTTACTCATCTAACTAATTGAATTTAATTCTCTTTGTTTGTTAGCTAATCTCCAACTCATCCAAAAGCCTCTTGCGATAGCCAATTGGAAATATTCGTGTTCATCATTTTACACAAGAGTATGCAAATTAATAAAACAAAAAAGTATTAAGATCAACGATTTTAATACTACATAGGTTCATACAAGTCCTTCGATCTCTATATTTACCTATACCGAAATATCCAAGATTTATCCTATAATTCCCTCTTTCAATAGCAAATCACTAGATCAAAATTATCTAATTAATGGCCAGCCAATTAGAAGCAATAAGCCCAGAATAAATCAAACAAACATAGAAGAGAATTACTTAAATTTAGTTCATGCTAAAAATTAAATTCAACATAAACGAATTCACCATCTATTTTTTCTGAGGGGAATGGAAGAAAAAGAATACTAAAAATAATCTTGTCGTCCCTTCCTCTTCTCTCCAGCAGCATCCTCAAAACTTCCTAGAATAATCTCACCTTTTCTTCTCGTGCTTGCCCCAAATCCAAGTCAACAAACTAAAGGCCACACAACAAACCGCCAACATAAATCTCTCCCCCCATATAATCTTTTCAAAATTCAACTTGATCTAGCACCGGTGAAATTTGGATCTTTCTTTTCTTCAAATCTGAAATAAAATTAAATGGCAGCGATGAAGCCTCAAAGCGATTAAAATAAATAAAATTAGACTAAAGTTTAAAGTTAAAAAGTGATAAAATATACTAAATTATGCAAGTCATCAAGTTGTAAGGACTCTAGTAAAGTGCTTAAAAAGGACATGTCCCAAGGTCACATTATATACGAGAAATATTCGTGTAATATAATTTACTAGTGTATAATTTTGTACGATTGAAGATTGTTAGTTGAAGTAGATCCATGTTTATACTAAATGTATTTACAAGTTTCTACGTTAAATCATTGATATTATTATTAGACAATATTCATGATGTTTGTGGAATGAGACATGCATAAGGATACGTGTAAAATGGCTAACCAATAGATTGAGATATGCATGGTTTCTAAGATAAAACGCATTAGTTTTGGATTTAATTATGCTTTAAACTCTCTATAAGAATTCGTAGTTATATTGTGGTTACGAGTAGAGCTTACTGAGTTCACTCACACAAGCTTACTGAGTTCACTCACACACATGTTGAAACATTTTTAGAGGGTCAAGGGACAAGTTGAGAGCTGCTAGCTATTAGTGTTAGTCAAGAGAGCCTCCTTTAGGCAGAAATTGGTAAGCATGGCAGAATGACTATTTTTTTTTTGTTACATAACTACACTTACATTCTCTTCAGGAAACTTTCCTCCAGTAAGGAAAGACAAATGGGGTTGTACCTTTAATTCTTTTGGTGGATTGTATAGAAGTAGGTAGGAGAATTATAGTTTTGTGTATGAGATTGATGCCGACGTAATGGTTATCAATGACAAGGTCCAGGAGAAATGATCCAGTGCTACCATGTGTATGTAAAAAAAATTACATGGTTATAGCGAGTGTCATTTCACAAATTTGTTGATAAACAGTGGGGCATAACATCCTCCTATTCCCAACAGAAGGAATAATGCTCCTCATTTAAGCAAACTAGTTGTGCAAGCACCAACACCAACCAAACAAATTACCTTGGATGAATTTCTCATCACTCCAATAAGCGCATGCCCTTCTACCAACAAATCAATGGCAAAAGTTGTGGACAATGAGTGTTATGCACTTAGCCAATACTACCCAAAAGACTGGCCTGTTAAGAGCGGAAGACATAGGTACATAACCCAGGACCATAACATCACACCCACACTCGCGAGAGCCAACGTCCACGACGGCCCACTCTAGCGATAGCCCGTTGGTGCTGGAACACACTCAGGTCGCCCCTTCTGCTTAGTTGTGGCCCAATGGTGCGGGAACACACTCTAGTCACCCCTCCCACTAGGTCGCCCCCTCCGAAGCGCTCCTTTCGGGATTTGAACTCGCGACGTAGCACTAGCTCTAATACCAAATGTTATGCACCTAGCCAATACTACCCAAAAGACTGGCCTGTTAGGAGCGGAAGACATATGTACATAACCCAAGACCATAACAATGAGCTACATGATGCTATTGGAAATTTCTTTATCCAAAAGCAATCAAAAGAATTGATTATGATTGCAAGGAAGAACGACATCCAATGGATGTTTGATCCAATAAAATTAGCGAAGAGATTTGGGTATTCACCAATATCCTTCTTTAACTGACAAAAGTCAACCCTTCATGAAATTACCTATTGTCTTGCCAATGCAGATATTAAATTTAGGTAGGCGTATAAACAATATGGACGATTCCATTTCTGTTCCGTCTAATTTTTTTTAAGGCATTTTGTTTCTGTTTTACCACATTGTGGATTTATTCTTCTCCTTAAGTTGTTTTTAGGTTAACAATATTGTTTTGAATAAAATGTTAAATCATTATAAATTTTGTAACAATTCCAAAGCTTATACAGATGAAAAAGAAAATAGCTCCAATAACAACAATTAATCGCAATTATTACTCAACTTTTTTCATGAGTTTATCATGATGTTATTGTAATATTTTTATTTATGTATAGTAATGATAAATTATTTGTAATATATTGTTTACAAATCTATTCAACACCAATTTAATAGAACTTGATAATCTACTTGATCTATTCAACAAATAGGATGAATTATCTACATATATCTTGTAGTTCGTAAATATTTTCATAATTATAATCTCATATATAAATTTAAACTTTGTTAGAGGGAGACATAAAAAATATTTATGAAAAAACAAGAAAGTCGAAAAGAGGATACAAATATCAAAGACGAATATAATGAAAGCCATGAAAAAAAAACTCATATAGGTCCAAATGAAGAGTAAAAGATTAATTGTCATATATAGTTGAGACGACTTCATGTGCATTGGAAAACAGTTTCTAGTGTTAGTGCTCCAACATGAGAAAAATATAAAAAACAAGAGAATCCCTAAATCCTAACAATATACTTAATTAAAATATAATCCTTAAACCCCAAATTATGTAAAACATGCCTTATTACTACACGAATAAGTAATTTAAATGTATAATTTAAATATATTAATATATTCATTAATTGAATTAGATATTATATTATTTAATAATTATATTTTATTGTGCATTAATACAGTAATTACGTGAGCCAATGAAATACGCACATGATTAATTATAAATAATAAATAAATAACATTATAAATAACAGGAACGAATGTAATAAGTTTAGTTATTAATTTATTAATAACATATGATATACTTTAACCTAAAAATGAATGATTTAACAGGAAAAATGGATCTAATAATAACTTTAACACACTATATATTTTTACGTAATATTAATTAATAATATGTTTTTGTTAAATTTGAGACCATTGATTTTATTAAATAAAAATGGGTTAATTAAACCAAAATAATTGATCAAATGCTTGATTTAACAATATCTTAATTACCACTATTAAATCACTAATACAATAAAATAATTAAAAAATATATAATAAATAAATAAAGAATTATTTTATTAATAAGAAGATGACTTTTTTATGTGGTATTAATTAATAATATATTTCCACAAAATTGAAAATAATTAATTGATCAAATGCTTATTGTAACTATATTTTATATACCGGACATAAATATCTAGTTTAATATAGTAATAAAATGTAATAAAAATAATATATAAATAAATATAAAACTTCATTAATAACGTAAGAAAGATTATTCGAATAACCAGTTCGTGCCTTTAGTATTAAAATCATCAAACTACAAGTTTAGTACATAAGAACAACACATGTTTAAAAGCAATAAGATACAATCATCATTTATTGTTCCACATACAAGTCACTATGTCATATCGAAATTGTGCGACTCTTGTGGATTCTAATGAATGTTGCCTCCGAAACTTTGTTGATTGGGTATCCTCTTCCACAAGACCATCGCTATCATTCCTGTCTGTATCATCCGTTGCACCTAATTGGACCCCATCACCTCCTCCACCGAACTCGCAATCCGAATCATCATTTTCTAATTCAAATATATCATTGTATCTTCTCCACGTATATAATTGTGCAAGTCCAAATTCACCAAACACCCCTGGTAGATGCCCATATGACTTCGAAGTCACTACGAACTGTACCTCGTCAGTGATGAGGGTTGGTTTTTGTTGGCTAATGGATGCCAATCTAGGCGACTCAACCTTGTTTAAACTGAACTAAACACCCCAAACCCTAAACACTAAACCCTAAATGTTAGACACTACTTTTTAAACCCTAAACCCCAAAACCGAGAACCCTATTTTTTAAACCCTAAACCCTAAAACCTAAAAATACCCTAAACCCTAAACCCAAACCCTAAAAACCCTAAACCCTAAACCCCCAAACCGAAAACCCTATTTTTTAAACCTTGAACCCTAAACCCTAAAAATACCTTAAACCTTAAAACCTAAACCCTTAAAATACCAAGCATTAAACCCTAAATACACTAAACCCTAACCCTAATCCCCAAATCAAACCTATAAAGATGAAATTGAACCATAATACCATAAACCCTAACCCTAGATCCCCAAATTACGTACACAAATTAAAATTAAATCAAATACATCTCTAAATTAATTGGAAAAAAATTAGGGTTTAGGCTTATCTTCCAAAATTTGGGGAAAACCGAAGTTAAAGGGTGAAATTGAAGCCGAATGGGGAAATCAACACCGAACCAAAGTAGAATAGAAGAAATCGACGCCGAAATATTGAAAATCGAAGAAAATTGAAATCGAAATAGGGAAAATTGAACAAAATCAGGAGGTATTTTGGGGGAAAAGAAAGTAGTATTAGGGAGAAGGGAGAGGGAGGCTGAGAGGGATAGGAGTAAGGGAGAAGCGAGAGGGAGGCCGAAAGGGAGAGCGAGTGCGAGTGCGAGGGAGAGAGAGGGAGGTCGAGTGGATGTTCACAACGAGAGGGAGAAGGGAAAGGGAGGCCAATCGAGAGAAGGGAGAAGCGAGAGGGAGCAGGGAGACTGGAGATGGCTGCAGAGAGAGCAAAGAAAATTTTTGAGGAGGAAGAAATGACGAGCGTCGGAGGAAACCGAGAGAGCGAGAGAGACCACAAAAAAAAAAAAAACCGACGAGGGTTCGAATCGCGACACCAGAGTCATTTGGATGACTTGCAATATGCTGCGGAAACCAAATTCCCGAAATTAAACCATGGAGATGATTTTCGGATTCATCTTAGTCATCTACATGACTTGAACTCTGGTATTTCACTAACGACGTTAGGAGATAAATTGAGTAATGTGACTGAAGTTCATCTCCTGCGTAAAGTTGACTAACCCCCTAAAGTCTATATATATATATATTTTAATTTTTAAAATTTTCAGTTTTTATTTAATTTACTTATTTTTTTGCATAAGAGTTATTTTATTATTTTAAAATTTTTTTATTTCTTTTTCAACTTTTGTTATTATTTAGCCCTGTACATGGCATGGGTTTGCTAGTCTTTTGCAAGTCCCACGAATCAAACCTGAGACTCTCATACCCGATACACTTTCCCGTTGCCGTCCGATCAACACTAATGGGAGGGTATTTGTTTCATTAAAACATTGCTCCTTTCCCGTTTCCCGTTTCCCGTTTCCCGTTTCCCTTCACTGTGTGTCGAACTTTCGCTTCTCCTCCGCTGCCCAACGTTCAACCTCGTTCTCCTCCTCATCCTGCTGCTTTGGCAAAAACTGCTCAGGTGCGCCTCTTTCTCTTCATCTCCCTTTTTCCTTTTCCATTTTCGCATGACATACGTAATTTCTACTACTCGTCTAAAAGCTAAGAATAAGAAAATTCACGCAAGCAACTCGTACAAAGGTGTCTGTTTCTGGGGAGATTTTTCTGTTCAAAATCCATCGACCAGGTCACCTTGTTGTCACTGTCAGTTGTATGATTATGAGTTGAGATTGAAATCCTGCAAAGGACCATTTTTTGATGATGCATTGTTTGTTATGCGAGTCAAGGAGAGAAGTGCTCTTTTTTTTTGGTTAGCTTCTCGGTGGTTTCTTAATGTGCCAGTTTCACATTCTTCCCTAATGTCTGCTTCTTTTGGGAAGATGAGTCTTCTTATTGGTTTTTTCAATGTGGTTAGGTAGGCAATGTGGTTTTCTAATTAAGATCATTGATGAAAGTTCAGTTTCTGCGTTCCCTGTCTCTGTCTTTCTCTCTATGCCTTTACTCTCCACATGTGTTTCTCTCGCTTTGAAGGAGATTTTCCTATCCACCTCTAGGTTGTTGGCTGTTGGTGATTGGAGATCGATAGATTGGTGTAATGGTGTAAAGTTCCTTCACTCTTGTGAATTGAGCCCAGGAAATTCATAGTAATGCAACAGAATTGGTGTTAATATTGGGCAGGTTTAGGCAGTGCGAATCAACCAACTAGTTTCCTAGCTACTCGTACCAGACAATGAAGGTGTTAAAGAGAAATGTTGGTGGGAGAACAAATAGAGAAAGGCAAAGGGTTTTAGTGATTTCATGGCTAATTCGTTTTATTAGATCACTTGTGTTTGATGAAATGGCAGTTAGGGATAAAACTTTTGGAGTTTTCTTAACATATGGTTAGAGTAAGTGGTTCTTCTTGAATTCACATATACACCTCTTCATTTAACTAGCTGAGAAGATGGACATAGACTTATAACATTTTTTTTTTTTTTTGCATCGATCTTTTAAGGTAGATGAAAGTTCATTCTTGTGGATTGATCTAGCTTATCCCTATTATTTCTTTATATTTCATTTGGGTCTTGCGAGAGGATCCTTGCAGTTCTTTTCTATTTCATAGGGTTTCTTAAATTTGCAATCGTCCAATGACTGTAGAAGGAGGTAGCGTATTTTCTATGGGTACAGAGCTACAATAAAAAATATGTATCTGAACATTGAATGGGTCAATGAAAATGTGCTTTTGGGTTTATGAGTATAGTGCCAACAGTCTGGTCCCGGAAAGAGCCTTAAGTGAATATACTATTTCCTCAACCATTGCCGAAACTGTAATCTTGTGAGTTCTGCTCCTTGGAATATGAATGAGTGCACAAATGAAACAAAGAAAAATAGTGAATAGGAAGATAAAATCTGCTTGAGAGGTACTCTGCGTATTGTTAATTTCAGTCTGAGTCCAAGTCTGCGTTGCATCACTAAATCACTTCTCTTGAAATCCTTGTGTTTAGTCACCTCCTAGAGTTGAGTTTCCTGTTAAACCCACACTCTAGTCTTGTTAACTCAAGTAACTTAGTTGCATAAGAAATTGGTAGGACTGAACTATCTTATTAACATTCAATTTGGACTTTAGAAACTAGCCATAAGAAAGAGTTTCAACAGTTAGCTAAGAAAAGAACTTACCTACTAAAAAGCAAGTAAAATCGGATAACTATAGGGTTTCCCTAATATGAATCTCCTAAAAAAAGGCAATTGCTGACTGGCAGAGGATAGTTTGCCTTATTGGTTGACTTCCCAGTTGCTAACTTGCTTAAAAACTAATACGAAGATTTATTAGTTGCTTTCTTTCCTTCTGTTAATATCTTCAGGCTTCATATATTCTACATGCTCTGTGTTTGCGTTATATGCATTTTTGACAATCTGTCTGAAACTTTTGAGTTTACGTGTTGTGACTTTGATCTTTAATGTGTATCATTGTTGGGGAATTACTGGATGGATAGTTTGTTTGAGGTTTTGGGTTGTACTGAGACTTGAGACTTACGATTTTAATTTTTTTGAGGTTTTGTGTTTGATCTCTTGATTTTTCAGCATTTGAGTTCTTTTTATTTTATATTTTATTTTTAACAATGAATTCTTTTTATTTTTATCTTTGTCAATATATGGTGCTTGATTTGTGTTCTTTTTTATCTTGAATTTTTTTTGTGCTGTACTTGAGATTTCCTAGTTTTCCTTTTTCTTCTTAGATTTATTAAAACTTATTTTAGTCGATGAATTCATACTTCTTTGAGCTCAAATTTTAAAAACAAAGACAGACACATTTCTAAAAAAAAAAAAAACTTATTTTAATCTTTTATTTATTTGCTACATTAAATAATATGTTAGTTTTACAGATTTGAATAAAACTGTGATAGAAAAAACCTTATTCTCTGGTGGTTTGACATGAATAGGTCCAGACTGAACTGGTTTAGCAGTGGTGAGAGCTGTCATGGGCTTCCATAACTATGATCAGTTTGTTCTCTTCTTCCCTTTATTCATTTTATCTCACTCCTCATACTTGTCTTTCTCTAAAAGCATTTTCCTGTAGGTCTTCTATTTCCATGAAATCCCTCACAGACCCAGTCAAATCTGTAGTTGACAAGTACCAGCTCCTTCCTGAATTCCTAAAGGTTCGGGGGCTGGTAAAGCAACACATTGATTCTTTCAATTACTTTGTGAACTGTGATATCAAGAAAATAGTACGTGCAAAAGAAAATGAGCGCATTGTCTCTAAAATTGATCCATCCATTTTTATCAGGTAATTCTGTCTACATCCTATTATTTTTAATTGTTAAAGAATGGATTAAAGCTCATTTGTTCTGTTCCTTTTCTTCTTTTCACAAGGTTCCTTGATGTCAAGGTGGGGGAGCCCTCACTACAGCGTGATTACTCTGCAGAAGCACTCACGCCTCATATTTGCCGCCTCTCTGACCTGACGTATATAGCTTTCTTGTTTATTAATTCATGAATTTTTTTTTTAAGGATTTCAATACGAAAAAGGGGCATTGCCTTAGACATATTTTAATGGAGAATACTATAATGAAATGCTAGGCACCAGCCTGTTGTACTTTGTTTTCTCTGGGTCAGTAGGTTCCTTTTCATATCCTTTCTCTTTCTCTTCTTTTGAAATCTTCTAGCAAAATCTATTTTGCAGTTTGAAGATGAAATAAGCATCTATTACTGTCTGATGGACATACATTTATTACATAGAAAAGTATGAGTAATTCATGTCAGAAATGTCAAAACACCCTTCTTGCATGGAGTGTGGATGGTTGTTTGTTGAAATTGACTAAATTGTCCAGATTTTCTTGGGTTACAGTCTTAGGAGCATTGGAAGCTGATAATTTGGTTTGACCCTTCGAGTATTTCACTTTCTTCAATTATCAGTGTTACTGCTGTATGTAACTTTTCTAATTTTTCTAATTCAGCAATCTTATTGTTTTCGTAAAAAAGATAGTATGAAAATCACCAAAAACATTTTTTCTCTTTTGGAGAGAATTGGATCTGTTAGTGGGAATAATATCTTGTGGTTAAGGTTTGGGAAAATCCTATGGTTATTAAATGGGAAAAAGCCTCATAAATCTGCCTAGCCATTTGCAGATGGAATTGGACCCAACTTTTACATAGTATTATCAGAGTAGAACATTTGATGTGTTGGGTTTAGTTTATATCCTAATTATGTTTGCCTTGTGTATGTTGTCATCATCTCAGGCCCACTGTTGGCTTGTTCAGGCTTACATTTGGGGGAAGTGAAAGTGATACTAATCCTACGGAGGTTAAAATTTGGAAAAAAATCTTATTGTTATTGGTTGGGAAAAAAACCTGTAGCTTCATTTAGTCATTTGGGGATAGACCTGGACCAGTCTTGAGATTGTCATGACATCTATGTCAAAAGATTACCTCACCCTTCGAATATATAACCAGAGTTACAGACTGTTTTCGTATGTAAGAAAATTCTATTGAGGAGCTGGTCCCCTCCTCAATTCTTAAGGTGCCTACCTTATATCATCTGATCAAATGAGTTTTAGTGTTGTAGTGGGAAGCCTTATTAGTTGTTCGATTTTTTTTAGTGTTTTCTTTCCAATGATATAACTTTTGGTGTTTGGGGTGTGTTGTGATTGGGCATGGTGTTTGTTCTCCTCCTATTAGATTATCTTACCATTCAAAAAATAGTAATAAGCATTAATTGCAACTGTAAAAATATTTATGGAAAACATATCTTGGAAATGCTAAGTCAATTGCTATCAAATTCATACTTGCATGCTTATGAAATTTTAAACTTTTTATCTTATGTTTGTATTTTTTCTTTTTTTTCCTTTTTGTATAACGATAACTATATGCAAAGAACTAAGTTTAATATTTTTTCGGCTATCCTAGTTTATGGTTAATGTTATATATATGTATTTATTTAACTTAAACATCCCAATTTATGGGTTAATTTTAACTGCCATTAACATGGATCTGGTGTTATGTTGTGTGCTCATGTGATGTTGACAAAGGTACGCTGCTCCCATAACTGTTGATATTGAGTACACAAAAGGAAGCCATGGTCACACAAGTATCGAGGCAAAGGTAGCAGTGACTTTGTGCTTTATTTGATTATTGTTTTTTTTTTTTTTTTATGATCACTCATTTGTTTTAAATGCAGAAAGGTGTTGTAATTGGACGAATGCCAATTATGCTAAGAAGTTCTCGTTGTGTTTTAAATGGGAAGGATGAGGCTGAATTAGCTAAGCTTGGTCTGTAGCAATGAGTTCCCTTTATCTCTCCTAAATATTTTATCTTTTGGTCTTCCACTAGAACTTGTCTTCTCTGTCTTATTGTCCTCTCTGTTGTGATTTGTAGGTGAGTGCCCCCTTGATCCTGGTGGATATTTTGTTGTTAAAGGTACTGAGAAGGTAACTATTGCCTCAATTTTTCTATTTAAGGTGTTAGTGTTAATATTTACATTTTTAAGGAACTTAGTTTTTAGTAGTGGACATTATTGTGTCCATTTTTCCCTGTGATCTTGCTTCACAGCCAACATTGTAATTTTGGGCCTTCGACTTATGTAATACTTTAGTTTGTTTATTTGATTTCAACAAAGAGATTGTCATTATCATTGTTGTAACTACCTGAACTATAACGATCCGGTACATGAGTTCTCCTTCCTTAATGTCCTCTTTCCTTGGCAACTCTAGTGCAAAAGGTGCAACCACATGATTTTATTTTGTTTTTCCTGTGTTTCGTTTACAAGAATTTCAAGTTCTTCTCATGAGTCTTACTGGTAGCTTGTCTTTGGCTCTTATTTCTTTGATTTCTTTTGAAGATGTTGACAAACATTTTTGTAGGTAATTTTGATCCAAGAACAACTCTCAAAGAATCGAATTATTATTGATACTGATAAGAAGAAACGGTGAGTAGATTGGATGAACACCTTCCTGTTTTATTATTCTTTTTTTGGGTGAAAATGGCGAGAAATGTGATTTATCTAGGAGAAAAGTGGTACTTAAGAAAAATGTACATTAAGACCTTGGAGGCACAAACACTAAATTTCAGAAAGAGCACAAAATATATTTGAAAAAGGGAAAACACCCTGATGATTCTTCTTATAGTATGAGAAGAATGACAAGATAGAGAAAAGATTTCTTTTTGGAGAAAGAATGTGATTGAACTAAAAAGCCAAAAGGCTACCAAAAAAAAAAAAAAATGATCAAGAAGGGGTCTCTTACAATGAGAGATTGATGGGAGACCATCTCCTTAGCTAAATTATTAGCTGATCTAGGAATCAAACTCCATTTACAAACAAAACAACTAGCTAAATCTAGAATTTCATGGAAATAATGCCAATGTCGTCAAGGAGGAGATTTTTTTGCCATCAAACCAACTTAGTGTTTTTTTTTTTTTTTTTTTTTTGAAATGATGCCGAATTTTACTAAGAGAGTTCAAAAGAGCAGATTACAAGAGGGGAAACCTTCCCAAATAATGAGAGATTGCTGGGAGGTTCTTAATTTTGCCAATTTATTAGCCAAAGAATTGGTTGATCCAGGAACGATGTTCCAATTACAATGAATGGATGACACAATGTCAGCAATACAATCAGTGATTGGCCAGTGGTGCCAAGGAGGGGAGCTATCTTTTGAACACCAGCTGATGACAGTCTTTGAGTCTCCTTCGATAAGCAGCTTGCCATGAAGCCGCTCTTTAACGATTTGGAGGCCAAATAGAAGAGCACTCACTTCAGCAGTATTTGAATCAGCAATACCCACCGGCCCAACATAGGATAGAATAGGGTGTCCACTGCTGTGTCTGAAAACACCTAAAACACTGCCATCAAAATTGAGTTTGATGCAGTCGTAAGGGGGAGGATCCTAGGTGGCCATAACCGGATTCCTACAGGGCCCCGCCATATGCGCGATCAAACCCCAATTTTCCCGAAGGGAAACGCCCAATAGAGAAGCAAACTCCTTCCTAGAATGTAACCAACTCGAGATAAGGCCCACTACTTGAGAAGCTATATTGTCCGGGGTGCTAGCCTTGGAGTTGAATTTCCGGTTATTTCGCTCGAGCCATATGCACCATGGGACATGCGCAAGGCATGCCAAGAGAATTATCTTGCCCAGCCTAGGAAGGCGGATCCCCATGACCATCTCATTGGTGTTGAAAAGGTCCTGATGTAGCCCCATTTGGAGACCAATCTTCTAAAATATCTTCATCCAAACTTGCCAAGAAAAATCACAATATAAGAGAACATGTTGGATTGCCTCGTCGCACACACCACAAAGGGGACAAGTACGATTGGGGGCAGTACAACCTCTTTTATGGAGGTTGTCAGAGGTGAGGATCTGTTCCTTGATGGCCGTCCACACGAAGAATTTGATTTTACTGGGCGCTGAGAGCTTCCATGCCAGGTTTGCCTTGTGCTCATGCATGCTGTAATCTTGCTTTCTAATGTGAGAGTAGGCAGATGTAATTGTGAATCGGCCATTAATGCTGGGCTTCCATGTCAGTGTATTGACTACATACTCCCGAATAGTAATGCTGCTGAGTCTGGAGAGGAGAGAGCAAAAAGCAGAAGTTTTCTCATCATTTAATCCGCGAAGAAATGTGAGACTCCATGAGCGATCTCTCCAAGAATCAGCCACTGAGCAAGAGTGGTCCCTCGCCACCCTAGAGAGCCCCGGGAAGTCCTCAGAGAGGGCGTGGGGGACTGCACCATTCATTGGACCAAAAGAGAAGGGTCCTTCCATTGCATGTGTGAAAGGAAGTTGCATCTCTGAATATTGGGAGGAACTTTTGAATTGATTTCCATATTGGGGATAGGAGGCGAGTAGCGCCATCCTCCCTCCACCAGGCACCCGAAGGTTGAAGATAGAACATGACCATATCACCCCATAGGTTGTTATGCAGATTCATTTGAGCAAAAAGGCATTGTTCATCTCCTTCGTAGGCCGGATGCCTAAACCACCCCGATTGCGGGGCATGCAAATATCCATCTAATTTACCAAATGATATCTGAAAGTGTGCTCTGATCCTCTCTAGAGAAAACGTTGACGGATGGCGTCAATCCTGTTGCAAATGGAGCCCGGACAGTGCATGAAAGATAATAAATAGTTTGGCAGTCCTGCCAAACAAGACTTGAGGAGAATGAGTCGCCCGACAATAGATAAAAGCTTGCCCCTCCAAGTAGCTAGTCTCTTCTCAAATTTCTCAATGAGGGGGGACCAAAGCGTCGCCGAAGGCCAAGAGTCAAAGAGTGGTAGTCCAAGATATGTAGCTGACAAATTTTCCACTGAGCACCCCAAATAGTCAGCCATACCCTGAAGCACAAGTGAGTCAATATGATAGCCTAGAAGGGTTGTTTTCTTCCAGTTAATGTTCTGAAAAAAAGCCAGTTCAAATAGTCCCAATACAACATGCAGTTTTCATATCTGATGTATCGTCTGCAAACTAAAGGATCGACACTTCATGCAGTCCGTTGTAGGGAGGAGCCAACCCAGGTTTTTGGCCGAATAGATCAAAGATTATTGGTATTCTACTACCACATTGAAGAGCAAAGGGGAAAGGGGGTCTCCCTGCCTGATTCCCTTGGATCCCTTAAAATACCCGCAGGCCATTCCATTGAGAAGAATGGAGTAGATTTTTTTTTTTTGGAAAAGATGTATTAATAAAACAGGAGAAATTACAAAGTTTGGGGGAGCATTTCCTTTACAACTAGCGATTGTAGGGTAGCTCCCTGTCTGGCAAGTACATCTGCCGCCGAATTAGCGGATATCGGAATGTGGGTCCAACAACAAGAAACAATTGAGGTAATATCTAAAATTTCCTTAAAAATATCCCAGTGTCTCCATGGAGGAGAAGACACGTTCTCACACCAGCCAATCACCACTTTTGAGTCTCCTTCAACTTGGAGGGACTCACTGAGAAGAATGGAGTAACTTGTAAAGGAGATGCAACTTTGAATCCAGAAACGCCATTTTTCCCCGTATCCCATCTTCCCCAGGAGAGTGTGTAGAAGCTTCCAATTAACTTTGTCGAAGGCTTTCTCAAAATCAAGCTTTAGGATGAATCTTGGAAGCTTTAAAGCCTTAAAATGGTGAATGAGCTCATGACATGCCATAGCCGAATCTAATATATTTCTTCACTTGATAAAAACTCTGGCCATGATGAATGGCAATAGGGAGAACTGCCCTGAGGCGATTGGCAAGGAGGTGCGCAAGCACCTTGTAGGCACTGGTGGTGAGACTGATCGGCCGGAAGTCAGATGGAAGTTCTGCTCCAACTTAGTGTTAAGAGAGAGAAAGTGACATATGGAGAAATTGAGAAAATCTGGTTCTTGACAAGAGAGACACGTGTTGTTAGTAGCTGGAAATTTACCCCTAAGTATCTTTTATACATCATTTAAGCTATAATTAAATTAATATCCAAATAACCCTATTGGAGGGTGACAAAGACTTAGAGGGAATGGTAAAATTGATTTTCTTCCACTCTGATACAATATAAGTTAAGAAGAATGAAAAGAGAGAAGAGATTTGAAAGCAAGAAACAAACAAGAATGGATTCTTGCTTTATAGGGATGCCACAATTTGACTCTTATAAGTTGATAGTACAATGATAACATAAAAAATAGAATACACCTAATTTAGGTGATCTTAACAATGAGATAGCTGCTCAAATATAATATCAAAGTCAAAGTTTAGCGAGATTGAACTCAAATATGAGATTTCAGAAAAAAACTTGCTATGTGAATGTCATCCCAAACAAGAGTCAATTTTGAAAACTCAATGGCTAAATCAAATGCTGAAATAATCCAATTAATTTCGAATTGAGAGATCATAAGTTCAACACAAAAAACCAAATATAATCAATAGATTTCAAAATGAGAAGATTGAAAACCTTGAGTGCAATTTCTTTCTCAAATAAAATGGCACAAATCGTTTCAAAGTGTGAGTGCTTGAGGGAGCTTGAAATCAATGTAGCAATGCTTGGTAAAACATTTGGGGCAAGAAATAGCTTAAATACAAGAAAATTTATTAAAAAAACTAACCATTTACTCTGAAATTGACCTTTTGGCCTTTAGTGAAAATCGATCAAAACATAAATAAAAAATTCTGAGATCATACTTAAAATGTTCGTTTTGAGCTGCTAATCATAATTATAGGTCACTTACAAAATTTGGAGATCTATATAAGTTATATTGATACTCGAAATATTTTTCTCTTCAACAATCTAGGCTGCAATGTTCCATCAAAAGCTTTTGTTTGAACAATTCTGTTATGCGACATGCTTTTTGTTGTAATGTTTGTTCGGATAATACATTTTCTCTAGTGATTTTTGTTCTTGAGGCTTGTTTGATTGTTTTGCTTTGTTTGAATGTTTTTGTCTATGCTATATCCTTCTTTGATGCGCTTTGTATGAACATTCCATTTTGTTCGAACATTTCATTGTGTTGAGTCTTCTGTTGGTGAGCGTTGATTGAACATTATTATGAAGTTGGGTCCAAGGCCCATCCCAAAATGACTAGCCAACTTAGGAAACCTCTTTCACATTTAATAAACTCAAGATCTTTGTACTCAGTAATCCATGTGGGACTATTCCTTCACAATTATTTTGTTCGAATATTTCTACGATGCTGGATCTTTTGTTGGTAGTTTTGTTCAAACATTCTGTTTCATTCAAACATTTCTTCTTGTTGGTGCTTTTATTTTCAAGCTTTGTTCAAACACTCTGTTTTGGTCTACCATAGCTTTTCCAATGTACTTTCTGTTAAAGAAGTTTGTTCGAATAGTGAGTGCAATAGATGTTTTTCAATTTAAAGTTTGTTGTTCAAAAAATTTTCCAAGGCATACAATTAGTCTCAAGTTGTTTGTTATCATAAAAAATGCGTGAATGAAGATATTGAGACAACTTCTAGTGTTAGTCTACTTTGGCAACCCTGGAATGAGCTCTAGAGGATCAAAATTGATTAGCTCTATTTTCACTCTTTTTGTTTTTCTGCTTGTTAGGAATTAGACGCCCTAATTCCAAACTAACAAGAGCAATAATAATAATCGCGGAAGAAAGGAAAAGCAACAATGAAAACAAACAACAAGATTTATATAGGTTCGCCTCATGGTGAGACTACGTCCTGTCTTCCGTCGCTGCAGTAATCCACTATGAAGATGAAATATTTTACAAGAGAAATCGCACACTTACAAGTGCTTCTCTCTAACCTCTTGGGCTGCAACTCGAGATGCTCCTCAGATTAAGATAATAGAACCCTAATAGCGGTGCCCCTCAATTATAAAGAGAAAATTAGGGCAACCGCGATACAAGACTAAAATTCTCAAACTGCCCTTAATGAAACAACAATCAATATATCGTGGATCGAACAGGGGCTCTGCCTC
Organism: Aristolochia californica; assembly: GCF_029961685.1. Classification (NCBI taxonomy): domain Eukaryota; kingdom Viridiplantae; phylum Streptophyta; class Magnoliopsida; order Piperales; family Aristolochiaceae; genus Aristolochia; species Aristolochia californica. The sequence goes on along the minus strand of NW_027181782.1, from coordinate 12,548,534 downwards.
CACACCCTCAGGAGGGGGGCTTCCCGCCCTTTTCCAACCCCCACTGCGACCTGACCGTGCAGTCGATCCGCGACCAACTCAACGTAGGGCGTTAATTAGGCTCGACAACTTAACACCGCCAACCTGTTGAGTTGTTTTGTAAGTTTTGTTTGAAGTTGCACCAACTCTGATTTGGTCTTGTCAGGATTGGTAGTAAAGCCTATCCATGTTTTCTTTCAATCCATCTACTCTTGAAGATCAGGTTTCCACATGATCAGCTTGTGAGTGAGTTTTTGGAGCCATATTAACTTTATCAAGTTTCATGTGTGTAAACCCAACCTCAGATTATGCTAGATTGCTGGCCTCCTATGAAAAATTTCCCCCCTCTCTGAAATTTTGTCTAACACCTGATGTGGCCATACACACTGTGTTGAAGAGCAGTTATAGAAAAACCTTACATAATTCTCATAGCAAGATGTCTCACATTGTTTGAATTAATATGGCGGAGTGTTATAGGACTGTCATAGGAGGAGGTCTCACAAAAGAGTCAATTAGAAGGTGTTTTCTTTGTTTATGTTTATTTGTTTAATTGTTCTAGGACTTATCTTTTAGTGTTTGACTTTGGGTTGTCACCGGGACTATGGTTGTTTGATTGTAATTGGATTATACTTATTTTCTCTATTATAAATAGAGACGCATTGTACTCAAATTACAACGTCAGTGAAGTATCTCTCTTTTCTAGAAATTCAACAACCTGAAAATTCAATGGTACTCAATGAGTGGAAGAAAAAGAAAAATGAGAATGACACACGATGCACCTATTGCCCCCCTCTTAGAAAAGAGAGAATATCCAAACATAGTTGTCTAACCTGGTACCACTTGTACTCTTGCATCCTCTCCTCTGGCCATTGGCCCTGATGCCCTTCATGCTTTGGATCTGCACGACTTTGATGCCAAATTGTTAGGAATCTGATGGAGAGTTATTGTGGATGGGCTTGAATTAAGAGAGAACAAGGATTGAGGTAGGAGAACTCGACACACAATGAGTATGACTAGGGTTTTCTTAGCATGTAGGGAGAAATAGTTTGGTTGGGGATAAATAACTATGCCCTCTAGCTTGCCCCTAGAGTTTTTTTTTTCCAATTTGAATTTTATTAAAAGAAAGGCAAAACAGCCAATAACTATTGCCTGTCTCACAGTCCAGCTCTGGATAGATGACGTTTTTCATCCATTTCTGAAAAATCTGGCACTCTGATAAAGCTAGATGATGATACATGTTCGAGGAGAAGATTTGATTTTGCTAAACTGCTTAACCAGCCTTTTCAAACCATTATCGATATCATTGAGATTTCTTTGAACCTCTCCTGTGGAACTGAAATCTTCACATCTCCATCACTCTGGAACTGAGCTAATGTCACTAGAGGAAGCAAGGATTCAGAGTTGGGTGACTAGAGACCCAAACCAGGTCGAACTTGACTGAAATCGGTAATTCAATGGATAACACGGAACTCTCCACCTTGCTTTCACTGGCCGACCTCATAACCAGCCAAAACAAAAACCCACTAAGACAAAATTCAGATTTTGAATCCCTGCCACCAAACCCAGGCTTGCCCCCTGAACACGAGTTCCCAAACCCTCAGCCTGACATTGCATTTATTCCTTTCACCTTACAACCTGGCCACCTTGTCCACATTGAGAAAAACAACCTGCAAAATTTTGTTTTCCAACCAACACCTAAACCACCGAATCTTGATGCTGCCTTGAAGACAACCTCTTCCATCGCCAAATTACTCCTATTGACCTATTAGGCTTGACTAATGCCTGCTTGGTCAACATCCTTGACCAGTAGTTAATGAAAATGCTACACCTGTTGGTCAACATCCATGACCAGTAGTTAGTGAAAATGCTACACCTCATCCTACGAATGAACTTCCCATTCCCATCCCTATCCACAATACCTCAGCTTTATTAGTGACATATGCCTGGAAGAAACACAAAGAACAGAAGACATCAGCTCCCCAACCTTTGTCACCCAGAAAAGTGCTACCATCCCCTATTACAATCATTGGACAAATTATGAGCATTTCCCCCTCCCACAGTGATGAATCCTCTACTAAGAATCCTTCATCCTTGAAAGGAAAATGAATTCGATTACATTCATTTCAAACAACTCTCAATCTCTTGCGCCTTACAACAAGCAATTGAATTGAAGGAGACAATTTTCTGGAGCATCAAGAAGAAGTAACCAGTCAGACCAAAAAAGGGAAAGCTATTGAGACCAAAGCCAGCAGAAGCAAAAGATGCCTAAAGAAATCCTAAGTTTCTCTTCCCGACTCCAACAGTGCTCAAAAGAGTCAATATGATAGTGAAACCTGGGAAAGAATGTTGGAATTTGCTGAGAAATTTCTTACAGCAATGACTGGAGAAGGAAAAAAATCAGGAGTTCAAAACAAAAAGAAGGGTAAAAAATGATCACTTATCCCAGAATGTTAGGGGAGTTGGTAACCCGAGTAAAAGGGCCTCTATTTGGAGTAAAGAGGTATAAAATTCAAGGAGCGAAGAAGAAGAAAGAAGAAAGAGAAAAATGTGAGAGGGAAAGTGTGTTGTTGAGGGGGAAAACATCGACTCCCTTCTTCTATTTCTCACTTAAGTGACTTAATGTCATATTACATAAATATCCCTCGTGACTAATAACTTTCTATCTTACCAATTACTCATCAGAATAACATGTAATTAAAAACAGTCTCCTATCATTAACTCAATCTTACTGTCACCCCGATAGACCCATATAATGTATGTAAAATGACCAAAATACTCCTACATAATATAACAATTTCCTTCAAATGTTCTCAGATTGTGTTTCTTGCAGATCCCCTTTTTTGCTTCCTTTTCGTTTTTTTTTCAGCACCATTTCGTATTTCTGTGTCTTTTAATTGAACTTGGTTATTTAAAATGGTGTTAGTTATGTGATATTGTTGATATTTATTATGGTTGAATAATTCTAAATTTCAAAATATGATGCTTTGCTTTGGTTTTATCTTTTGTGTTCTTTGTCAGTGTGATGGCTTCTGTTACAAGCAGTACACATGAGTGGAAAAGCAAGACAAATATTGTCATGGAGAAAGAAAAGATATATTTACAGCTCAACCAATTTGTTAAACTGGTCATTGTGCCACCTCTGTCTTTGTCAGGCTTGCTTCTCAATGAGATCTTTCTTTTGATTATTTTTCTGTGGCTTCAGGTTCCAATTATGGTGGTCATGAAAGCGATGGGGATGGAAAGTGATCAAGAGGTGGTACAAATGCTAGGACGAGATCCTCGATATGCTGCCATTTTTTTGGCATCGGTTCAGGTAGGTGCTAGTTATTCAATGCTTGTGCTGTGTGAGAACATCAGTTGGAAAAAAAATTGGTGGGAACATTTTTGTTCTCAAGCTAGTAGTTTAGTTCCCATGGGGGGTCGGGTTTCTAAAAATTTTAACTTACGGTTATTTTATTTTATTTTTTTGAAATGATGTTGAATGTTATTATGTGTTGGAATATTTGTTTGTATTGACCGGGCCAGTCCTTGTATAAGATCCATGGGGTTGCTTTCCTAATAGGTTTGAGCCTTTTAGTGCACTGGTTTTAAACATAGTATCAGAGCAGGTTGGTCCCGTGTTCGAGTCCCGCTCCCACAGAATTTATCCCGGGTTTTTCAGGTGAGTTTGTCCACGGGTTTTCCTCGTGCGGGGGAGTGTGGGAATATTTGTTTGTATCGACCGGGCCAGTCCTTGTATAAGATCCATGGGGTTGCTTTCCTAATAGGTTTGAGCCTTTTAGCGCATTGGTTTCAACATTATGAGAGCTCAAACAAGCAGATTACAAGAGGGGAAGCCTTCCCAAACAATGAGAGATTGCTGGGAGGTTCCGAATTTAGCCAATTTATTAGCCAAAGAATTGGCTGATCTAGGAAGGAGGTTCCAATTACAATGAATAGATGACACAATGTCAGCAATACAATCAGTGATTGGCCAGTGGCGCCAAGGAGGGTAGCTATCTTTTGAACACTAGCTGATGACTGTCTTTGAGTCGCCTTTGATAATCAGCTTGCCATGAAGTCGCTCTTTAATGATTTGGAGGCCGAATAAAAGAGCACTCACTTCAGCAGTATTTGAATCAACAATACCCACCGGCCCTGCATAGGATAGAATAGGGTTTCCACTCCTGTCTCTGAAAACACCACCAACTCCAGCCAGCCCAGGACAACCTAAAGCACTGCCGTCAAAATTGAGTTTGGTGCAGTCAGAAGGGGGAAGATCCCAGGTGGCCATAGCCGGTTTTCTACAGGGGCTCGCCATGTGCGCAATTAAGCCCCAATTTTCTTGAAGGGAGACGCCCAACAGAGAAGCAAACTCTTTCCTAGAATGTAGCCAACTTCAGATAAGGCCCACTGCCAGAGAAGCTATATTATCCGGGTTGCTAGCCTTGGAGTTGAATCTCCGGTTGTTTCACTCGAGCCATATACACCATGGGACATGCGCAATGCATGCCAAGAGAATTATCTTGCCCAACTTAGGAAGGCATATCCCCATAACCATCTCAACGGTTCCGAAAAGGTCCTGAAGCAGCCCTATTTGGAGACCAATCTTCTGAAATATCTTCATCCAGACTTGCCAAGAAAACTCACAATGTAAGAGAACATGCTGGATTGTCTCATCGCATACACCACAAAGGGGACAAGTGCGATCGGGGACTGTGTAACCTCTTTTATGGAGGTTGTTAGAGGTGAGGATCTATTCCTTGATAGCCGTCCACACGAAGAATTTGATTTTACTAGGCGCTGAGAGCTTCCATGCCAGGTTTGCCTTGTGCTCATGCATGTTGTAATCTTGTTTTCTAATGTGAGAGTAGGTGGATGCAACTGTGAACCGGCCATTAATGCTGGGCTGCCATATCAGTTTATCAACTGCATGCTCACGAATAGTAGTGCTGCTGAGTCTGGAGAGGAGAGAGCAAAAAATCGTTGTTTCCTCATCATTTAGTCCCTGACGAAACGTGAGACTCCATGAGCGATCTCTCCAAGAATCAGCTACTGAGCAAGAGAGGTCCCTCACCACCCTAGAGAGCCCTGGGAAATTCTCGGAGAGGGGGCAGGGGCCACACCATTCATCCGACCAAAAGAGGAGGGTCCTTCTGTTGCCTGTGTGAAAGGAAGTTGCAACTTTGAATATTGGGAGAAGCTTTTGAATTGCTTTCCATACCAGTGATAGGAGGCGAGTAGCGCCATCCTCCAAGTAAATAGTTTGGCAGTCCTGCCAAACAAGACTTGAGGAGAGTGAGTCGCCCAGCAGTAGATAAAAGCTTGCTCCTCCAAGTAGCTAGCCTCTTTTCAAATTTCTCAATGAGGGGGGACCAGAGCGTCGTCGAAGGCTGAGAGTCAAAGAGTGGTAGTCCAAGATATGTAACTGGCAAATTTCCCACTGAGCACCCCAAATAGTCAGCCATACCTTGAAGCACCGGTGAGTCGATATGATAGGCTAGGAGGGTGGTTTTCTTTCAGTTAACATTCTGACCAGAAGCCAATTCAAATAGTCCCAATGCAACACACAATTTTCGGATCTGATCCATAGTACCGACCCCAAAGCAAATTGTATCTTCTGCAAACTGAAGGATCGACACGTCAAAGGCTTCACAGTCCATCGTGGGGACGAGCCAACCCACATTTTTGGCTGAATAGATCAAAGATGATAGGTATTCCGCCACCACATTGAAGAGCAAAGGGGAAAAGGGGTCTCCCTATCTGATCCCCTTGGATCCCTTAAAAATAACTGTAGGCCATTCCATTGAGAAGAACGGAGTAGTTTGCAGAGGAGATGCAACTTTGAATCCAGAAGCGCCATTTCCCCCCGAATCCCATCTTTCCCAAGAGTGTCCAAAAGCTTCCAGATAACTCTGTCAAAGGCTTTCTCAAAATCAAGCTTTAGGATGAATCTGGGAAGCTTTAAAGCATTAAAATGGTGGATGAGCTCGTGACATGCCAGGGCTGAGTCTAATATATTTCTTCCTTTGATAAAAGCACTCTGGCCATGATGAATGGCAATAGGGAGAACCGCCCTGAGGCGTTTGGCAAGGAAGCGTGCAAACACCTTGTAGGTACTAGTGGTGAGGCTGATCGGCCAAAAGTCAGAGGGAATTTCTGCCCCTTCTTTTTTAGGGATGAAGGCAATAAACGAGGCTCCGATGCTCCTATATCTGATGCCATGCTGATAGAAGGAGTGGACCATGCAGGCAATATCGTCTCTGATAAAGGGCTAATATCGGCGATAGAATTCCCCATTGAAACCATCCGGGCCCGGAGCACGATCCAATGGAAGACCCAATGCTGCTTTTTCAATTTCCTTATTGGAGAAAGGAAGCTCAATGAGTCTAGCTGCGGCCGAAGGAATAGCCTGGAGATGAACCCTTACAAAAAAAGGGCGAACTAGCTGGTCATCAGAGTATAATTCTGCAAAAAAGTTCACTAGTGAGTCTGAAATAAGGGAACGATATGAGGTACTCTCTCCATTGACGTTGAGCGTGGTGATGCGGTTGGCTCTTCTCCGAGTAGAGGTGACTGCATGGAAGAATTTAGTATTGGCATCTCCCTCAACGAGCCATTTAAATCTTGCACGCTGCTTCCAGTGCACGAGTTCACTATGAGCGAAGGATTGCATTTGCCTTTGGAGAGCGTATCTCTGAGTAACTTTTGACGAAGAGAGGTTTCTAGGTTCCTCTTCAGAGTCAAGAGTGGAAATCTAAGAAAGGATGGTGGCTCTCTCGGTTGAGGAAGAGGCCTTTCTCACAGAGGCCCATGATCGCAGCAACGGCTTCAGCATCTTGAGCTTGGCTGGGAAATTCCACCCAATCACGGATCCGTCCAGCCACCGCTCCGACGGAGGACTATGAAGCTTGCTGGACGACGGTCTGCCGATGAAAGAAGCGGAATAATCTTTTCCGCTTCCGCTACAGAAAATGCAGAGTTACCGTCGAGAGGGTCGTTCGGAAATCTAGTTTGGTGATCTGTATCTCCTCAGACGACGAATCAAAACTCTCATCCATCCGAGTCCCAGTAGAAGCAATCCACAACTTCAGGCTTCAGTTCCAGAGAGCAACCACAGAAACTGAGAAGTCCCGTGAACTCTGGTCACGGGACTCGATTTTCCTCTTCTTGGTGGCTACCTTCGGTGGTCGTCGGGAATGTCGGGTCACCCACACAAGAGGAACCTCTGTTTTGGTCAGATTGTTCATACCCGAGGCCACAAACTCGGGTTTTGGCTAGAACGAGCTAACCTCTGCACTCTAGAGCCTCTCCCCGTTGCTAGATCCAGCAGAATCGCCAATCGTCCCCAGTGATGCCAAAGTAAGATTCCCACCTCTCTTCCCCGACATACCCTCCTGCTCCTAACAACACCAAATCTCTCCTCCCCGACATACCCTCCTGCTCCTAACAACACCCACTCCCCGAAATTTCCTGATTTGCCCCAAAACCATACCTTAGTCCCCCCTGCTCCCACATAAACATCCGAAATCATCCAAATCCCACCAAACCTTCTCCATGATGGGCGCATAATTTTGACTCGCTCCATTCTCGTCCGAACATCCCCTGGCGTTATCAAATCCAACATTCTTCATTGGCTGATCGACGAACTTCACCTCCCTTACACTCCCAAAATCTCCTATCTCAATCCCCAAACTTGGCTTGTTCATTTCGGAACCCAACATGAGTTTTCTGCGGCTCTTGCCCTCATACCCCACACCAGTTTAGGCATCATCGGGGTCTCAGAGTGGCTCCCCTTGGCACCCTCCAGCCAGTACGGCCAATGGGTCACTGTTATAGCGCTTCCTGTCGAGCTATGGCAGAACGGGGTCTTCTCGAGAGTTGTGTCTGAGTTTGGCTCTATCATTGCTTTGGAACCACTCACGGAGCACTGACACCGTCTGGCAGAGGCCCAGATCCTCATCAATCCTCTTAACCCATGTGAAGGGCAATATTTCAGATGTGTTATGGTGGATAAAGCGTGGTACTGCATCCATATCAGCATTGCTGTGATGGATGATTTTAGAGATGTGGTCTCCAAAAGCACAATCAAACCTCCGGAAATCACACAGCCAGACAATGCTTTGGGAATTGTACCTCTCGACTTTGCCGCCCCCCCTTACACTCCCAGAAATTCCTATCTCAGTCCCCTAACTTGGCTTGTTTATTTCGGAACCCAACAGGAGTTTTCTGCGGCTCTTGCCCTCATACCCTACACCAGCACAGGCATCATCGGGGTCTCAAAGTGGCTCCCCTCGGCACCCTCCAGCCAGTACGGCCAATGGGTCACTGTTACAGGGCTTCCTATCGAGCTATGGCAGAACGCGACATTCTCGAGAGTTGTGTCTGAGTTTGGCTCTATCATTGCTTTGGACCCACTCACGAAACACTAACACCGTCTGGCAGAGGCCTGGATCCTCATCAATCCTCTTCACCCATGTGAAGGGCAATATTTCAGATGTGTTATAGTGGATAAAGTGTGGTATTGGATCCGTATCAGCATTGCTATGATGGATGATTTTAGATATGTGGTCCCCAAAGCACAATCAAACCTCCGAAAATCACACAGCCAGTCAATGCTTATGGAACCTCCCCCCCCCCCCCCCCCCCCCCCCCCCCCCCCCCACCGTTATAGCTGGCACGAGACCTATTCTTGCTGACCCCCTGTTCCCCCCTTGTTGAAACCCCCACATGCCTCCCTATAAGTCGTCCCCATAGCCCCCACACTCCACAAGCTTCTCCCCGGATATTGGAATCCCCCGAGAATTCCCCCCCCCCCCCCCCCCCCCCCCCGAAAATTACTTCTCCGATACAGAGTGCGGAACTAGTGAGCGCGCTCCCCGTGCTCATAGCCAAAACAATTCTCCCCTCCTGTTGTCACCTACCAGCGTTGAGCTAGAGGTCAATAGAGACAACTTCTACAGGGAGGACCCAGTGCTACCACTCGATACCCCCGCAACCTAGAGATAGGAGATTTCATCATTCCAGAGCTGGGTGAACGAGCTCAAGAGTTTGTTGCAGCTCTCCAGTCAGAACAACACAAATACGTCCCAGAAACCTGGGCCCAGATTGTGGAACTTGCCAAGGTGATGGAACCCGTTTTCACGGAGCCTGTCTCGGAAGATAACCACCCATCTGAGAAGTCAAAGAAGATGAATAATGATCAATGATTATTCTCTCTTGGAATGTTCGTGGAATTGGGTCCATGCGTCGTTGCGCCTCCATTCGGGACCTCCTTGCCTATACCATGGCAAATGTTGTTGTTCTCCAAGAAACCAAGGCGACTGCTCTTCCCCTTGGATACATCCGCGAGTAGTGGCACCAAAAGGAACCCGACTAGGCTTCAGTGCATGCAGTGGGATCGGCTGGTGGTATCCTACTAATGTGGGACACCAGTACTACTAAGATGCTTGATCGTTGTTGTGGTTGTTACTCCCTTGGCATCAAGCTGCGAGACAAAGGTTCGGGAAACATTTGGTGCCTAGTTGGTGTCTACGGCCCTACAAGACACCATGAGCGCCACCTATTTTGGGAGGATCTATTGAGGACTTGTCAGATGTGGCCTAATCCTCTGATGCTTGTGGGTGACTTCAATGTTACTCGCTTCTGCCATGAGAAATCCCCGCCGTCTCGGAGAATCACAACCTCCATGAGGCTATTTGCTGACTTTATTGGCAGCTAGGACCTCAATGAGATGACCCTATCTGTGAAGACCTTCACTTGGTCAAATGGCAGGCAGCCCCCTGTCCTCTCAAGCTGGATCAATTCTTAGCTAGGAATGATTGGCTTCAGCTCTACAACAATGTTTTCGGCAAAGTGCTCAATTGAGTCGTCTCTGATCATTGGCTGATTATGGTTGATACCCATTTTGGCAGTTGCCCCCCGCCCCCCCTCCCCTCCCCTCTGTTTCAAATTCAATAATAATTGGATGGCGGATCCCTATTTTGATCTATCTCTCCAATCCTTTTGGGAGAATATGACCGTTGCAGGCCCGGGCGGGTGGACCTTCCCAATCAAGCTCAAAATGTTGAAGCTGTTGTTGCTCGGTTGTGAGAGCCAATGCCCTTGCTCAGATAGCCGCTCTCGACTCTGAGGAGGAATCTAGAGGTCTCTCTTCTCCGAAAGTCTCTCAGAGGTATGCCCTTCAAGGGCAATTGCAGTCCTTCGCCCACAACGAGTTAGTGCATTGGAAGCAACGTGCAAAATTCAAATGGCTCTCCGATGGAAATGCTAATACTAAATTCTTCCATGCAGTCGCCTCTACACGGAAAAGGGCCAACCGCATTGCCATGCTCAGCGTCAACGGTGAGACCACCTCGGACCGAACCCTTATTTCTGACTCACTAGTGAATTTTTTTGCAAATTTATTCTCTAATCACCAGCCAATCCTCCCTTCTTCCAATGGGTTAACGTCCAGGTTATTCCATTAGCTGTAGTTAGTCTCATCGAGCTCCCCTTCTCTAGTCGGGAAATTGAAATTGTAGTCCTTGGTCTTCCTTTAGATCGTGCTCCGGGCTCAGATGGATTCAACAGGGTATTTTATCGCCGTTGCTGGCCCTTCATTAGAGACGACATTTCTGGCGTGGCCCGCTCCTTTTATCAGCATGGCATCAAATATAGGAGTATTGGAGCCTCTTTCATCTCCCTCATCCCTAAAAAAGATGGGGCAAAGCTCTCATCCGACTTCCGGCCGATTAATCTCACCACCAGTGCATATAAGGTGATTGCGTGGCTCCTTGCTCGTTGACTCAGGCAGTTCTCCCTATTGCCATTCACCATGGCCAGAGTGCTTTTATTAAGGGAAGAAGCATTCTTGATTCGGCTATGGCATGTCATGAACTTAGTCATCATTTCAAGATCCTCAAGCTCCCCAGATTCATCCTCAAGCTTGACTTCGAAAAGGCAATTGACAGAGTTAACTGGAAGTTTTTGGACACCTTCTTGGGGAAGATGGGATTCAGGAAAAAATGGTGCTTCTGGATCCAAAGCTGCATCTCCTCTGCAAGCTACTCCGTCCTTCTCAACAAAATAGTTTGTAGGTATTTTAAGGGAACCAAGGGAATCAGATAGGGAGACCCTTCTCCCCCTTGCTTTTCAACGTGGTAGCAGAATATCTATCCTCTTTGATCTACTCGGCCAAGAACATGGGATGGCTCCTCCCCATGACTTATTGCACAACCTTTGATATTCCAATTCTCCAGTTTGCGGATGATACTATTTGGTTCAGGGTTGGTACTATGGATCAGATAAGAAAACTGCGTGCTGTTCTGGGATTATTTGAATTGGTTTGTGGTCAGAACATAAACTAGGAAAAAACCACTCTTCTTGGCTACCACATTGATCCAGCTGGGCTTCGGGATATGGCGAACTACTTGGGATGCTCTGTGGGAAATATGCCAGCTACATATCTTGGGCTCTGACTTTTTGATTCTCGGCCTTCGGAGTCACTATGGTCCCCCCTCATTGAGAAATTTGAAAAGAGGCTAGCCACTTGGAGAGGTATATTCTTATCTACAGCGGGGCGTCTCACTCCCTCAAGTCTTTTCTGGTTGGGCTGCCAAATTATCTGTTATCATTCATACACTATCCGACCTCCGTTTGCTCCAAAATTGATGCCATTCGTCACGATTTCTCTGGAGAGGTTCAGAAGACACCTTCAGATACCAATTGGTTAGTTGGAAGGATATTTGCATACCTCATAATAGGGGAGGATTGGGCATCCAGTCTACAAGAGAAATGAACAAAGCTCTTATACTCAAATGGATTTGAAATTTCAACAACAAGCATAACAGTTTATGGAAGAATATGGTGAAATTCTACCTTCAATTTTCGGGTACCTGGTGGTGAGAGGGTGGCGCCACTCGCCTCCTATCCCCGATATGGAAATCAACTTTCAAGCTCCTTCCAGTATTCAGAGATGCTACCTTGTTTCACATGGGCAATGGAAGGGCCCTTCTCTTTTGGTCGGATGAAAGGTGTGGCCCCCGTTCCCTCTCGGAGGACTTCTCGGGGCTGCATAGGGTGGCTAGTGACCTCTCTTGCTCTGTGACTGATTCATGGAGTGACCAGTCGTGGAGTCTCCCATTCCGTCGGGGATTAAATAATGAGGAATCGTTGGCTTTTTGCTCTCTCTTTACCAGACTCAGCAGTACTATTATTTGGCAGCATTCAGTTGATAAACTGATTTGGAAGCCCAACAATAATGGCCAATTCACTGTTAATTCTGCTTACTCTCATATTTGAAAGCAATACTACAATATTCATGAGCACAAGGCGAATTTGGCTTGAAAACTCTCAGCGCCAAGCAAAATCAAAATTTTCGTGTGGCTGATTCACTGTTACTTCTGCTTACTCTTATATTTGAAAGCAAGACTACAATATTCATGAGCACAAGGCGAATTTGGCTTGAAAACTCTCAGCACCAAGCAAAATCAAAATTTTCATGTGGTCAGCCATTAGAGAATAGATTCTTACTTTAGACAACCTTCATAGAAGAGGCTTCACTGCTCCCGATCTTTCTTGTCCCCTTTGCAGTGAGTGCGAAGAGACAAACCAACATGTCCTCTTAAATTGGATTTTCGTGGCAAGTTTGGATGAAGATTTTTCAAAAAATTGGGCTCCAAGTGGGGCTACATCAGGACCTCTTTGGCACCTTTGAGATGGTTCGAGGGATTTACCTTCCTCGGTTGGGTAAGTTAATACTTTCAGCCTATCTTGCGCATGTTGCATGGTGCATTTGGATCGAGCGGAACAATCAGAGATTCAACTCCATAGCCAGTACCACAGACAACACGGCTTCTCATGCTGTTGGCCTCATCTCAAGTTGGCTTCATACAAGGAAGGATTTTGCCACTCTATCGGGGGTTTCCCTTTGGGAAAATTGGAATTTGATTGCCCATATGTCTGGCCCCTGCAGAACTCTGAGTATGGCCATCTGGGATTTGATTGCCCATATGTCTGGCCCCTGCAGAACTCCGAGTATGGCCATCTGGGATTCTCCCTCTTGTGATTGCATTAAGCTGAATTTTGATGGTAGTGCTATTGGATGTCCTGGGCCGGCTGGAGCAGGCAGTGTGTTTAGAGGTCACAATGGAAACCCTATTCTTTCTTATGCTGGTCCGGTGGGCATTGCCGATTTTAATACTGCTGAAGTTAGTGTTCTACTGTTCGGCCTCCAAATCTTCAGGGATCAAGTTAATCATTGAAGGCGACTCGAAGACTATTATTAGTTGGTGTTCCAAAGACAGCTCCCCCCCTTGGCGCCACTAGCCCATCACTGATAGTATTGCGGATATTGTATCTTCTACTCATTGTAATTGGAATCTCATTCCTAGATCAACCAACTCTTTGGCTGATAAATTGGCAAAATTCGGAACTTCCCAGCAATCTCTCATTGTTTGGGAAGGCTTCCTTCTTTTGTAAATTGCTCTTTTGAGGTTTTGTCTTAATAAAAGTCTGCATCATTTAAAAAAAATGTACTTTTGACATTTTCCAATGAAAAAAAAACATAGTATGGTGCTTCTCTTTGTATTCTATGTACAGATAAGTTCATGAATCATAAGTTTGCTTCATTTTGTCAGTCCACTAGTATCATTCATCAGTCTTCGTGTGTGTATACTTCACAACAAAATGAAGTTGCAGAAAGAAAAAAACTGTCATTTGCTTGAAGTTACACGTTGTAAGTTGTTTATATGCATCTTCCCAAGTTTTATTGGGGTGATTCTGTTCTTTTTTTTTATTGAGAAAGTGATAATTTATTATCCAAAGAAGCAAAAAAATAAACTAGGGTAGCGAGGCTCCCAGCTTAGCAAAAACATCAGTTAAAGAATTGGCAGATTTGAGAACATGGGACCAAATACAAGTAATGTGGGGGAGAAGGTCTAAAATAGAGTAAAAAACATCGCAATGACGCCACGACGGAGAGGATGGAGAGGATAACCATCCAAAATCACAGCTTGGTGAGGTCCGTTTGAGGAGGCTGCCATTCCTTCATAGAGGGAGGTTTTACCGGGGAGCCCATTTGAGCAATGCACTCCAATTCTTGAGTGAGTGCCCCAATAGAGAGGAAAACTCCTTTCTGGAATGAAGCCATGAGGAGATTAGGCCAATGATGGAAGAGGTGACCTGATCCTACGAGAGATGTTTGGTGCTGAAGCGCCTATTATCGTGTTCCTTCCAAATACCCTAGGGGATGAAGGCAACACAAGCTGAAATGATCATCTTGCCCAATTTGGGGAAGGAAACCCCAAGGAACAAACGGCCAACCAAGAGAAGGTCTCTTAGCATACATAATTGAAGGTCAATCCGACTGAGAATGCTCATCCAAACCGACCAAGAGAAGGGGCAGGAAACTAGGAGGTGGCTGATAGTCTCCTCATCAAGGCCACAAAGAGGGGCAAGAGGCACACACACTATGATTACCGCGGCGAATATGGTCCTTCTTGCTTACTTTGTTATGTGATTTTTGTGGACTCGCTGAAGAGAATATTGATCATCTTTTTCTACATTGTTCATACTCTTGGAGAATATGGTTTTATTTCTTTTCTATGTTTGAGATACCAATCTGTTTGCCTCTTATCTTATTCTCATCTCCTTGAGATTGTTCTGGGTACTTCCTTTCCTTAGTGATGAAGGCCTATCTTTCTTATATTTCATGATATATTTGGTTTGCAAGGAATCAACGAGTTTTTGAAGGAAAGACCACTCGGATAGATATTGCCAACAATATTTTCAATCATGTAATCTCTTGGCTTCTGATGCTTGAGGAATTTTGAGATCACCTCTGGGCAAAAGATTAATTGGAGCAAATCTTCAATTGTGGGAATTCACATTGACCCCCCTTTGGCGGATACCTTGGGTTGCTTGATTATGATGCTCTCCTTTACTTATCTTGGGCTCCCCTTCATCGACTGCAGGCCGCGGAAATGGCTTTGGACCTCGGTTTTTGTAAGACTTGAGCGTCGCTTTTCTTCTTGGAAAGGGAGGCTCCTCTGAAAAGCTATTAGATTGACTTTTCTTAACTCTTGTTTGGCGGATATACCTAACTTCTTCTTTTCATTTGCTCCTTGCCCCGCCTCTATTTATTGGCGCATTGATATGATCAGAAGGCCTTTTTTTATGGCAAGGAATTAGCATTGATTTTCATTATCATCTGGTTAGTTGAGATGATGTCTGTATGCTGAAGACTATGGGTGACTATGGGTGGTCTAGGAATTAGATGCACTAAGGATATGGGAGTTGCTCTCATTCTAAGTGGTTTTGGAAGCTCAACTCCAACTCTATGGCTTTCTGGAAGCCGATGGTGGCCTCTAAGCTTCACCTACTAGGGGCCAACTGGTTTCTTGATGGCAGCAAGTGCAACCTCTCTTCCCTCTGGAGAGCACTTCATCATCTGTTCCTGGTCTTCTGATCGACCGTCAGGTTTTTTGTTGGAAATGGATAAAGCCTCAATTTTTGGACTGATTGGTGGGTAGGAGCTAGGCCTCTTGCCTCCACCCTCCTCTCACTCCTCCAGCTTACTACTTACCGCAACCTCTCTGTGGCCGATGCTTGGGTTAATGGCATTTGGGACCTTTGCCTGAGACATGATCTCTCTGATGAGGGGGCCATTGCCATCTGCAGCTTGATCGATGATCTTGGCACCATCACCATCCGATCTCATGTGTCTGACTGGATAATTTTGCTCCCCGCCGATAGTGACAGTTTTTCTGTCTCCTCAGCCTACCGCCACTTCATGGGTTGGACCAGATCCCCTACGCCTCACTCAGCTGCTTTTGCCTGGCGCCTCATGGCCCTCCCCGGATAAGATTCTTTCTTTGGAGCACTTGCCGCAACAGGATTCTCACTGTTGTCAATCTTCTTCTCCGTGGCAACTCATCACCAGATCCTTTTTGCCCCTTCTATGGGATCGAGGAGGAATCTATTTTTCACTTGCTCCTGCATTGCTCCTTTACCTGGCAAGTTTGGACATCACTTCTCAGCAGCTTGGACCTCCTGTTTTGTATTCCCTAGGACCTGAGTTCTCTGTGCCTCCTTCCCTCTGGGACTCGCTTGCCCAGATTGGGCAAGCTCCTATTGTCTGCCTACATGACCCACATTCCTTGGTGCCTCTGGAAGGAGAGAAATGCTAGGAGATTTGAGCACACATATCACACGCCTGCTGGCATTGTTGACTCGACAACAACTGAGCTATTTGGGCTCCTTCATGAACTTTATATATTTCATGATTATTTCAGTGGGCCGCTTATTGTGGAAGGAGATTTTCGGGTCGTCATCGGCTTGTGCTTCTCCTCCACCTTCTCACTCTGGTGTCATTCTTCACATTATTGATCTTGTATCTTTAATTCCTTGTACATGGTCCCATGTTCTGAAATCAGCCAATTCTGCTGCTGATTCTTGTGCAAAGTTGGGTCTTTCCCTTTAATCCCTTGTTGTAAGGGGAAGCCTCCTTTGATGTATCTTCTTCTTTCTTGAATTAATATTATTGACATTTCAAAAAAAAAAAAAAAAAGCTTGTTATCCATGGTAGAAGTTCCTGCATCAATTTTCTGGAGAAATCTTTACATGAAACTCTGTTCTTTCATGTTTTTTTTTGCAATCTAGGATACTGCGAAAAAGGTTTTATCTGTCTAAAACATGTCTTTGCAGGATCCAAGTGACACCCCAGTTTTGTTTATTCTTCAATTTACAGAACAATACCTACTTTTCTAGCAAGATTTCAAACTTGTTTCCGAACTCCACAACTTTTCAGGAATCCCAATGAATTGCACAGAAACAGAATTGATTAGCTTCTAATCTCTTTCCATATCGCTAAATTGGCAAAAACATCACCCATTAAGTTCTGTTTATTTTACAAAATGTCATCTTTTTATTTATTTATTTAAAATGATGCTGAATTTTATTAAAACAAAAGGCTCCGAAGAGCAAGATTATTGGGGTGGGGGGGGAAGGCTTCTCTAACAATGAGAGATTGCTGGGAGTTCCAAATTTAGCAATTTATCAGCCAAGAAATTGGCTGATCTAGGAATATGATTATAAGTACAAAGAATTGTGGACACAATGACTGTAATACAATCAGTGATAGGCCAGGCCATTGGTGCCGGGGGGAGCTTGAGCTGGAGCATCAATTGATGACGACTTTGGAGTCCCCTAAAATAAGCAGCTTTCCGATAAGACGGTCCTTGAAAATGTCATCTTGTTGCTCAATTGTTCCAAAAGAGATTAACCACCTTTGATGCTAAATACTGAAAGGCCAGATTGGCTAGTATGCCATTCCTTAGAAATCCAATTGCAGAGTGATTGGAAATTCCAGTTTCCTCTCCCATCATCTCCCAAAATGTGCTGTAGATAGAAGGTATTACATAATTGTGCTGCTAAAATATCAACCACTGATGATGTCATGCACAATATAACATTGGTAGAAGCAGTATTATTTTGAGAGATCATTCTGAAATAGCCCCGTGAATCTGTAGTTGGCTGGTAATAAATGCATCACTGCCAGAATTCATACCGTCTGGTTAATTGGCTGCCTTTTGGTGTTTTTAAGATGGTTTCTGTTGACTTAATAAACCTTGACTCACCAAAACTTACAAATGTATTTTCCAGTAGTCATAGTCTTGCAATTTTTTAGCAACCACGATTGGTATATATGGCAAATACAAGTATTTGCCTAAGCCTCTGCAGTAAAATTGAAAGCAAATTCTACTTTATTGAAAGATTTCGAATGACTGCACAACTGCACAACTATCAATGTCTAAATCACTGCAAAAACTTCCAAAAATCTGTCCAACAATCCCATAGGTATTCTCATGAATCAATACTTTTCTTCAAATACCTTTAGCTCTGGTTGCCTTTTGTCACTCACGACATCATGGTAGAGCCAGACTCGACCATAGTGGAAAGAAAAATTTTAAATGTTGTCAGCCTGTTCTTCATTCATCCCTACCTTTGCCTACTCTAGCCTTGTGTTGATCTTTCTTATGGAGATGATCATGGTTCCCTACATGGTTATTTTTCTGTTTTTTGGTCACTCAGAGAAGCTCTTTGTTATCTCTTATGCACTCATCCTCTCTCCTCTCTAGCTTTCCATCACTTTCTTCTCCATATCATCACTTTTTATTGATTTTTTGTAGAAGAGGACTCTCCATTAAGATTACAATTTATTGTACTAAGAATCTATGTTATATTTTGTTGCTTGCTTTGCTTCTAACTTATTCCCTTTTATTTTTTATGAATACTGATGGTCTTCTTCATCAGGAATGTGCCTCCGAAGGAATATATACACAGGAACAGGCTTTAGAGTACCTTGATCAGCGGGTAACCTTCAAACTCTGACAAACAAACTACGACATGGTCATAACTTTTACTTAAATATTAATCCTGAATTAAATTTTTGATCATATTCTTTGCTTTAAAATATTTGAATTGTTAGAGGCTTGACTATAGGGTTAGATTACATATCTTGTTGTTAAAGTTGTGGGGAGCACTAATGGTAGAAGGTGGTTCAGCTCTTGTCATAGGCTGTCAAGCAAATCAGCATCTGCCCTGTGGAAAATAGGAAGATTGTTTGAAAACATCGATACCATAGTAGAATGGTGTATTGCTTGGTGCAAAATATCATAGTCAGCAAGCTCAGATGCTGACCACCTTGCTACGAATGGGGTGTGCAGAGACAGCTTGGCCCATGGGCCCTCACTTGTAATTTAGATCCTTGACCTTCTTGTACCCGATGTTGTACCTTAAGATGTTGTAACATTAATGCTCTTCAGCACATTAATAAAACACCATCATTTAAAAAAAAAAAAGGTTGTGGAGACCTTGTATAACATTATCAAAAGAATCTCTAGTGGTTTTTTTTATGCAGAAAAGTATGGGTAGTGAAGCTTCAGCATGTTAAAGACTAGATACCGGATCTTAATTTAAGAGGCTTTACCTGTCAACATTGTTAAATCACCTGAATTTTCCTAGGTTATTTCCTCCACGCAAGTGAGTGAGTAGTCCAATTGCCATCCTAGTTGAGATAATGTAAATCAGTACACAGAAAAAGTCAAAATTTAAGAAAATATAACAAACTTAAACTTTAATATTCTAATGAGCCATTGTGTATCGTATGTTTATACTGCTTGAATAGGACCTTAATGAAGTTGTTTGTTCATAACATTATTAGGTGGGTTGTCTTGACATTAGGGAATGGTTCCCCATGTGCGGGAATGGATGACTTATTGCTTGATTAGCTAATTAAAACTGAACAGTTATTGGTCGTCATCAAGTAGACGTGGCCAACCCTGGTATTATCTGTTTTTTTAGACCACATTTGTAGAGTGAAATATATCTTTCCTCCTGGTTAGTTAGAATGATGTGTCTCCCCAAGCCCCTCGGTGGGTTGGGTATTCGCCTCTCCAAGGACATGGACCATACTTTACTTTTGAAGTGGATTTGGAAATTCAACTACCTCTTCCAACCCTTGGAAGGACATGGTGGCTGCAAAGCTTGGTGGGTCCTTTCCTTGGTGGACTTCAGGAAGAAATAGAATGTGCTTATCGCCGATTTGGAGGTCCCTTTACCTTCTCCTTCCCATTTTTTGCTTTGCTATCCGGTATTACGTGGTTAATGGCCATTCAATCAAATTTTGGGAGGACTAGTGGACTGGTAGTGAGCCTTTGTAGAGCTCCTTTGGTCGCCTCTTTCGTCTATCTTTGTAGAGAGAGATTATTGTTGCCGAGGCTTGATGTGATGGAGGATGGAGCCTCCACCCACAGCGTGGTTTGTCGGACTCTGAGACCTTGGATGCTAGCCGTTTATTGGATTCCATACAATTGCTCAGGTTGCGTGCCCATATACGTGACAAGCTAATTTGGTGGCCAGATAGAAGAGGTTCCTTCTCGGTCTCCTCCGTCTACTACTTCACCAGGGGGTGGTTTTCCCCCAATGCTGAGCATGAAGTGGCCTTCACTTTGTGGCTCTATGCACCTCCCCCCAAGTCAAATTCTTCATGTGGAGAGCCTACCTCAACAAGATCCTTACAGTGGATGATCTCAAGCGGTGATGCCATCCCTTGGTCGATCCCCTTTGCCCACTTTGCAGCACGATGGAGTCGATCAGCCACCTCCTCCTTTACCCCTTCTCATGGCATGTGTGGACCTCCATTCTTCGCCGCATTGATTTGCAGTTTTGTTTGCCTACGGACCTGATTGCTGCCAGTCGGATGCTCCTTGGTATTGCCCTTGTCAGGGCAAGTTGCTGATCTCCGCTTGTGCCACCTTCATCCTGTGGGGGCTATGGAACGAGAGGAACTGCAAACAAATCAAAGCCAAGTTTGAGTCTCTAGAGAGAGTAGCTGACATCATATCAGGGCATATTTCCTCTTGGCTGCGCACCAATTAAGCCTTTTCCCATTTTTTGGTTTCTTTTATTCAGGACAGCTGTCATTGCTTTGCTCACTTGCATGCTCACTTGAGATCCCTTGTTGTCCAGGAGTGTTCACATCCTCAGCTCGGTGTTCTCAAGCTTAATTTTGATGGTTCCTCACTTGGTAACCCTGGAAAAGCTGATTTTGGTGGCGTCATTCGTGATTCCTCAGGCAACCAAATCATCTCTTTTGCTGGCCCTTTGGGAACTACTGATTCGACGACTGCCAAGCCGTCGGCCTCCTTAATGGGCTTCACATTTTTGTGACCACTGCAACGGTCCTGTTCACATTGAAGGGGATCCCATAGCTCTTTTCCCATAACAAATAAACGGAATTAAAATGCCCACCCGTGAACGAATAGGTAAAATATCTAACTTGTCAGATGACATGATGAAATACAGCAAGCCACACAGAGACACAACAATTTGAGGGCAAACCTTGCTGAAATGCAATGCAAGCCTTGAGGCACCAAACTTTCTGAAAAGAAACTGAAACCCCCTTTGCTGAAAATGCCAACTCAGAGTCCAAACTCAGAACTCCAACCCTGATTTTTTTTTTTTTTTCGGAATACTAGTGCTGAAGCTTGGGGTGCTTGATTAACTCAGCCGGTCTGGGTTGGGCTGGCCGGTCCGGGTTGAACAGGAGTGGGCTGGCCTATCCGGGTTAAACGGGTACGGGCCTTCACTCGATTAGATTTTCCAAATTTAGGAAAACTCTTATTTTTCAACAGTGCCATCGTCTGCTGATGTCTTCACCAAAGCCATGACTCAACACCACTATAATTTTCTGGTTGGCTAATTGTTGCTGGTTGACTTACCCGCATCAATTTGAGGGGGGATGTTACCATATTTTGGAATTTCTATTAATGTTAGTTATTTAGATATTTACATGTATATAGGTTAATAAGTTATATGGGTTAGATTGTAATTAAGCCCATGGGCTGTCTTGTTTGACCTAAAGCTAATCCTATGTTTAAATAGAGAAGAAAAAGAAAAGGAAAGGGATCTCTCCCGTTTTTCAGCGTCTCTCTTGTTCTTGGCTGTTCCGTCAGCCTTTGTTGGTGATCGTTGCTGCTCTCTCCAACAACTTATTTGACAATCATTGGGATGTGTTATATGAGATTATGGATATTGCCTCCCACTTTGATTGTATTTGGTCTTACATTCTGAGATCCGCTAATTCTGTTGCTGATGTTCTTGATAAGCAGGGAGCTTCCCTCCAATCCCTTGTTGTTAGGGGTTTGTTCCCTTGAGCTTTTGTTTTCTTGTTTCTTTTAATAAATTATCCTTTCTCAAAAAAAGAAAAAAATCTTTCTACCATTTAGGGGAAAGCAAGAAGATTTTTTTCTTTTTATTTCAAGAGAAAGCAAGAAGATACATAGGGGGAGGCCTCCCCTTACAATTAGAGATTGAAGGGAGGGATCTAATTTAGCACAAGAGTCGGCAGCCGTATTGGTTGATCCAAGTACATGAGACCAAGAGCAGGAAGCAGAGGAGACAATATCCTTAATGTCAAGAAAATGCTGCTAATGAAGCCATGAAGGGAAGGAGGCGGTGGAGCACCATCCAATGACCACCTTCGAGTTCCCTTCCACAATGAGCAGACTGCTAAAGTGATTGTGAAAAATGTGGAGACCGTGGAGAAGGCCTTAGAGTTCGTCCGTAGTTGAGTCTGCAATACCGAAAGGACGAAAATAGGAGATAATAGCTACACCTCTGGGATCAAAGATCACCCCACCGAAACCCACATCCTAGGATTCCCAAGAGCACTACCATCAAAGTTGAGCTTAAAGTGACTAGTAGGGGGAGGTGTCCAAACAGCCACCTGGTGGGGGGAAGAAGCAGACATCTGTGCAATGCCCGTAGTGTGGAGAGGGGCACATGAAAGGCAAGTAAATTCTTTCCGTGTGTGAATCTAGGCGGAAATGAGGCCCGTTGCAGTACAAACGATCTCAGCAGTTGAGCAGAATACACAATCAAAACGCCGGGAGTTCCTCTCCTTCCAAAGGCACCAAGGGATGTAAGCAACACATGCTGATAAAAGGAGCTTGCTATCCTAAGATAATGAACTTGATGACAACTACGCCTAAGATAATAAACTAAATGACAACTACCAATATAGAGGATCTTCAAGGAAGCAAGCAATAATTTGTTGCCTTCTATCACAATTAAAACCTTCTATTGTGATGCTCCAAGAAACAAAATGCCAAAATCCGAGGGACAACCTCGTCCGTGACCTCTAGAACTGCCCCTCGTCGCCATGGTCGGTTGTAAATTCGATTGGCCTTTCTGGTGGAATCATGGTTCTATGGGATAGCTCTCTTTTCGATGCAATCAACATCAAGCACGACACTTATTCGGTGGGGATTCATTTTCGTGATCGTTGCTTTGATTCTCAGTGGTGCCTCACTGGAGTTTACGGTCCCAACCGATGTCGCGAGAGGAAGAATTTCTGGGAGGAGCTCTCTACCCTCCAACTTCAGTGGTCTCTTCCGTGGATTTTTGCGAGAGATTTCAATGCGATTTGTTTATGCGACGAAAAGCAACCTCCAGCGACCCACATCTCATCTTCTATGTGGGGTTTTGCTGACTTCATCGGTAGTGGAGAACTAGAAGAGATCACTCTCTCCGGAAAAACATTCACTTGGTCAAATGGGTAGTAGTACCCTATTCTCTCGAAATTGGATCGTTTCCTTGTTGACTCAAATTGGCTTCATCTTTATGATGATATTTCTGGGAAAGTCCTCAATCGGGTAGGATCCGACCATTGGCCCATCATTTTATCCACCTCGTGTTGAAGATGGGGTCCACTCCCCCCTCCCCCCCCGCCTTTCAGATTTGAAAACACTTGGCTCTCAGAGGATGATTTCGATGTGCTTTTGAAAAATTGGTGGTTCAACTTACTAGCTTGGGGTCGGCCAGGAGTGGTCATATCATTTGGGCACTTTGGAAAGAATGTAATAGGAGGAAATTCAAATTCAAAACCTCTCCATTTGAGGTTCTGAACCCTAAGCCAAGTATCTGTTTGGCTCCTAAATAAAAAAGAATTCAAAAACTTCAGTGATTCAAACTTCAGGGGAAACTGGCAGACAATCATTGGTCTATCTTTACCCTCTCACCCCCCAACCATGGCTATATGGGCCCTCCCTCCTCCCGGGCATATAAAGCTCAACTTTGATGGAAGTGCTCTCGGTTGCCCGGGTCCAGCAGGGTTCGGTGGTGTTATCCATGATGCAACTGGTGACCTCCTCTTCTCTTACGCAGGCCCCCTTGGCAACTTCGATTCTACCACAACAGAACTTTCGGGACTGTTGCACGGGCTGAAAATTTTCTCTAGCCACTTCTCTGGTCCTCTTTGTATTGAAGGCGATTCAAAAGTGGTTATCAATTGGTCTGCAAACTTCGTCAGACCCCCATGGTGTCATTCGGATATGTTCAATGAAATACGTAATTTATTTTCCCATTTAAACTGTAAATGGAATCATATTTCCTGCTCTACTAATCACCTGGCAGACACCCATGCCAAGGAGGGCATTTCTCTCAGAAGAAGAGGCCACCCTGCTATTGATCCTTTCTGCCCCTTTTGCAACTCAGAGAATGGATAACCAAGCGTCGTCGAAGGGATGCTTGCACCTTGGGTTCCCGGGGAACGCCGACCTTGGTTCGTTGAAGGAGAACACAAATCCGTGGTTAATTTCTTGCTTAGCTTCCATTCCTTCTCGATAGCCTAATAAGGCAAAGGCTCGAGTTCACGTGTTAAGGTTTATTACAATATTGCCCTTGGGCCTTTCTACTTGACATTAATAAATTAAAGGAACATAAACTCCTAATGCACTTCTCTTCTCTACTGAGTCACCTACTCGCCCACGTCGCCTCTGGATTACTCGTTTCGCTATCGAGCTCACAACATCACTCCCCTCCTTGAGAACAAGCTTGTCCTCGAGCTCGAAGGTATGTATGCTTACCGAAATGGAAAGTCATTATCCCACGAAGCCTGATCTCCCCGCATGCTGTAGGTCCCACCTGCAAGGAGTAATTATTTTTTATTTTTTTTTGGTTAGATGATTACCTCAGATGTGGCGTGAAATGCATGAACCTGGTTGCCCGTTCTGGATTGTATCCCATCCTATCGAGCAGCAACAGGAGCCTCAGAAGCAGCTGCATGCCAGAAAGCCATCAACTGCCAAGTAAAAGTTTAGTGAGATCCTTTGCTGCAGGGGAAATCCTCTCCTGCATTGAAGCATCTGGAGCCTGGATATTTCCCACATTTCTGTTGGCAGTGCATGGAACCATTGTCCATCTGCATGAAGATCCATTGGTCTGTCCCTCATTTGGTGACGCCTCCCAGAATTGTCAGTGTTGTTGAGCCGTGCAATTGGCAGATTGAGCAGCAACTTGGAGTGGTACGATGGCACCAACCGTTCGCCGGACCAAGCTCGAGTGCCACTTTGTTCTGGGAGCCCTGGATAGGCACTGTGAAGATGGCGGTGAGGCCTTAAAGAAGTGCATCTTTTACTTCCAACTGTCATGCTTAGTTCTTCGGCCCTGCATGTATAGCATAATGGAACTGACCAGTCCATTGTCTGATCGCGAGAGTGACAAGGTGCCCTTTGTAGGGGGAATCCAATTTGACCAGAAGCCTTGCTGCTGTCATGCAGTAGAATGTCCCGTGTGGAAGATGCAAACAATTGAGAAAGTGAACTCGGGGGCATGCACTTGAGAGCAGCTGCAACTACAAACAAGAAAGCACGAGGGCTATGGCCGTTGGCATTTTTACCAAGAAAGAGAGCAGTTGGGACAAGTCGACCCCCACTATCAGCAACAGCAGATGGGTGATATAACCCTTTGATTTTCAGGAAAGATCCTCCCTAGTCATGGCAAGAAACTGTAGAATGTGAATCATGTGACACAAGAACAGGTCTACCCAGTGACCCCATTGAATAATTGGCAGTAACAGCAAATGAACTGAGCACATCCATACAGCTAAATGCATAAATGATTTTAGACCCTTGAGGAACTTGTCCAGCAAATAACTCAACCGGACTGGCTAATGTCACAGCATCTGAATCTTTCACTACAGAGTTCTGGTTTAGTAATTCAGACAATGAAGAAATCTGAAGGATTTCTTGTTGCATAATGTTTAAGAAGCTCACTGTACTCCGTAATCCTTGAACAATATAGACAAATCCCACAGCAAGCCTTTGGTCTGTCCGCTGTCGGTCTGCCCATGTCTCATCTCGTTGCTTTGCAGCAACTATTGCTGCTGCCGGTAGGCTCTTGGCAGTAAGACTAGCCTTTTTGCAACCAACGACTGACAGTGCTGCAGCAAGTGGAAGTGTTTCCCCTGTTTTGGAGTTCAACAGGTTTGTGGTACTGCCCATCTTAAATGGCACGAAGTCCACTCAGGACCCCACATTGGGCTGACTCTTGCTGAGCATTTGAATCTCTAGTGTGTATGTGACAACAAGCCCCTCGCTGGTCATAAGGCTTTCCATAGGGGATCTCAATCTGAGGTGGAGTAATGGAAATGGCTGCGGCTTGCTGCTCAACGAGAACCTTCTCAGTGGCAACAGGATGCTCATGCTTCGCATCCAACCGTCTATGCCATTCAAGGCTAACTTCAGTCTTGCGCCCTTGGAACGTTAAGTGGTGGCTTTTGAGCACAAAACTCAAGGTTAAAGCGGCGAAATCCCATAGAACCGGTCCCAACATGTGGATCCATTTAATTCCGAGAACCATATCGAATTCTGTTAGAGGGGTAGTAAGAAATTCTGCCTCAAACTGATGACCGTCAATGGAAAACATCACAACGTTGCTGATTCCATAACTCGGAAGTTTTTCTCCATTAGCCATTGACACTAAAGTGACTTGAAGATGCTGCATGTGAAGTTGTAACTGTTGTGCCGCGTTGAAGCTTATAAAATTATGGGTACTTCCTAAGTCAACCAGACTTAGGAGAGGTTGCTCATTGACGATAGCACCAAGTTGCATGGTGTGGGTGGATTGGAGGCCAGTAATGGCATGGAGAGAAATTTCAGGTTCTGTCTCTTCCTCTACCTGCTCTGCGTGTATGGGCTCGTACTCCTCATGATCTTCCAATTCTAGCCAAAATAACTTCTGACATTGATGACCAAATGTATATTTTTCATCACAATTATAACACAACCCTCTGGATCTTCTGTCTTGCATTTATGCTCTTGACAATTTTTTGATAAATGCTGGTAGAGGCTGACTAGTCTTGGTTGCTGTGGAAGTATTTGTAGGGGCACCGGAGTGCCACGTGCTGCTAGTAGCAGACCCGTTATTCTGCCAAGGCTTACGATTCTGAATTATTTGTTTGGCCTCTAGAGTGTGGGCCAAGTTCATTGCTCGGGCTAAATTAGAGGGAGCGGGGAGCTCAACCTCTAACCGGAGGGACTTTGATAATCCAGCAGTAAATAACCTCACCTGTTGATCCACCTGGACTATTTGACTGGCTCTGGCTAATTTTTCTTGAAATGCCTACTGGTATTGCTCTACAGAGCCGATTTGACGCAGCAAGGCCAGGTCCCCTAATGGATTGCTCTGAGCAGGCAGTCGAAACCGAATTGTGTATAAATCTTTAAATTCTGCCCTGTCTATGTCCGGATTTTCCATTTCGAGTTGGTGGCCCCATAGTTGCGCTTCATCGAGCATGTGGAAGGCAGCCAACCCTACTTTGTCATTTTCAGTTGTTCTTTTATGAGAAAAAAATTTCTCACACCTATATAACCAAAATTAAGGGGTCCTTGGATCCCTTAAATAGAGTAAAATCCAACTTTGTATACCTCGGGATGGTCCCACCACCAAAACCCGAGCTCATGCCATTTACGGTCTGCTCTGTTCGACCCACAAAGTGGTCGCCCTGCATCGCCGCAGGGCTCCTCCTCCCTTCACGAGGAGTGAGGTTTCTTACCCCCATCAATTCGTCAAGTTTAGCAGAAATTTGTTGGATTTGGGCATTTGCCTGAGACGCTCTGCTTTCCATCAAAATCGCCAGACGTCCCTGTGTCTCTTCCTGCCCGGATTGTATTATTTCCCTGACGGTAGATCTCCAATCTTCATTGTTCGATGGCTCTCCCATTTCAGCCTACACTGATACCAAGATGTTATGGTCTCTGACCATGGACTGAGTAAGGCGACGGTGGGAGAGGGTTTCTTGTGCTTCCAAATCCGACTCAGGTCTCTTGGTTCTGCCCGGACGACCTATGATGACGGTTTGTCGTGAAATCGACGAAATGGGAAGGGGGAAAAGGGAAGTCGAAGGAGAAGAGGGAATAACCAAGCGTCGTCGAAGGGATGCTTGCACCTTGGGTTCCTGGGGAACGCCGACCCTGGTTCGTTGAAGGAGAACACGGATCCGTGGTTAATTTCTTGCTTAGCTTCCATTCCTTCTCGATAGCCTAATAAGGCAAAGGCTCGAGTTCACATGTTAAGGTTTATTACAATATTGCCCTTGGGCCTTTCTACTTGACATTAATAACTTAAAGGAACATAAACTCCTAATGCACTTCTCTTCTCTACTGAGTCACCTACTCATCCGCGTCGCCTCTGGATTACTCGTTCCACTATTGAGCCCACACCATGTGGACTTCAATCCTTAGTAACAGGGGGCTTCAATTCTGTATGCCGGCTGATTTGCCATCTTTTAGTAAGTTGCTTGCTGGTACCTCCTTTCCTAGGCTTGGGAAGCTTTGGTCTCTGCTTGCACTGGCTTCATCCCGTGGAGTATTTGGAATGAGCGCAACCGTAGGCGATTTGAGGCTAAATGTGATTCCGTGGAGAGGGAAGTCGAGCGTGTCTTGGGTCAAATCTTAGTGTGGCTTCTTACCAAGAGGCCTTTCTCTTATGTGGGTTCTTCTATCCACGACAACTGGAGCACAATGGCAAAAATGAGGCATCCAAGGCCCCAGTTATGCAAGAATGGATCCCCCCAGAGCATGGTTTCCTAAAGTTAAATTTTGACAGTTATTCGTTGGGCAATCCTAGGATCGTAGGTTTTGGGGGAGTTTTCTCAAACCCCTCTGGAAACCAACGTTTCTCGTATGCTGGCCCGTTAGGCATTGCTGATTCCACTTCGGCTGAGCTCCAAGGCTTCTTAATGGGCTTTGCATTTTCAGAGACAATTGTAGTGGCCCTCTGCATATTGAAGGAAACTCAAAGGTGATAATTGGTTGGTGTGAGTATGCTTCCTCTCCCCTATGGCGCCATTGGGACTCTTTTAAGGAGATTCTTGAAATTGCTTCTCAATTTTCTTGTATTTGATCTCACATTCCAAGATTTGCTAATTCGGCAACAAATATGCTTGCTAGGACAGGAGCAAACCTTCAATCTCTTGTTGTTAGGGATTTGCTCCTATAGCCTCTGTAATTTTCTTTGTTAATAAATACATCTTTTTCAAAAAAAAAAAAAGACAACAAAGAAAATCAGTTTTCAAACTCCTTCCAGTATTCGGAGATGCTACCTCATTTCACACGGGCAATGAAGGACCCTTCTCTTCTGGTCGGACGAATGGTGACCAATCCCTCTCAGAGGACTTCCCGGGGTTGCATAGGGTGGCAAGCGACCTCTCTTGCTCTGTGGTTGATTCATGGAGTGATCACTCATGGAGTCTCCCGTTTCGTCGGGGTTTAAATGATGAGGAATCGTTGCCTTTTTGCTCTCTCCTTACCAAACTCAGCAGTACTATTATCCGGGAGCACTTAGTTGATAAGCTGATTTGGAAGCCTAGTAATAATAGCCGATTCATTGTCACTTCGGCTTACTCTCATATCAGAAAGCAAGACTACAATACTCATGAGCACAAGGCAAATCTAGCTTGGAAACTCTCAACGCCAAGCAAAATCAAATTTTTCGTGTGGTCTTCCATCGGAGAACAAATTCTTACTTCAGACAACCTTCATAGAAGAGGCTTCATTGCCCCCAATCTTTCTTGTTCCCTTTGCGGTGAGTACGAAGAGACAGTCCAACATGTCCTCTTACACTGTGGATTTTCGTAGCAAGTTTGGATGAAGATCTTTCAGAAAATTGGGCTCTAAGTGGGGTTACATCAAGACCTCTTTGGCACCTTTGAGATGGTTTGAGGGATTCTCCATCCTCGGCTGGGCAAGTTAATTCTTTCTGCTGTCTTGCGCATGTTCCATGGTGCATTTGGCTCGAACGGAATAACTGGAGATTCAACTCCAAAGCTAGCACCCCAAACAACACGGCTTCTCATGCCGTTGGCCTCATCTCGAGCTGGCTTCATACAAAGAAGGATTTTGCCACTCTATTGGGGGTTTCCCTTCGGGAAAATTGGAATTTGATCGCTGATATGTCTGGCCCCAGTAGAACTCCAAGTATGGCTATCTGGGATCCTCCCCCTTGCGACTGCATAAAGCAGAATTTTGATGGTAGTGCTATTGGATGTCCTGGGCCAGTTGGAGCAGGTGGTGTGTTCAGAGGTTACAATGGAGACCCTATTCTTTCTTATGCTGGTCCGGTGGGCATTGCCGATTCTAATAATGCTGAAGTTAGTGCTCTGCTGCTCGGCCTCCAAATCTCCAGGGATCGTCTCCATGACAAGTTAATCATTGAAGGCGACTCGAAGATGGTTATTAGTTGGTGTTCCAAAAACAACTTCCCCCCTTGGCGCCACTGGCCCATCACTGATAGTATTGCTGACATTGTATCTTCTACACATTGTAATTGGAATCTCATTCCTAGATCAGCCAACTCTTAGGCTGATAAATTGGAAAAATTCGGAACTTCCCAACAATCTCTCATTGTTTGGGAAGACTTCCTTCCTTTGTAAGATATTCTCTTGATCTTTTGTCTTAATAAAAATCAGCATCATTTAAAAAAAAAAAAAAACAAATGAACTATCAAGGCAGAAAGAGGAGGTTGGAGGGTCAACCACTCTTTCCCCAAAAATGATAGTCAACTTTCTGCTGCACTCTAAACATGAAAAGCAAACGAGCAATTTATGAAGAGATGATCTTTTGATTTAATCCAATTACAATAATGTCCCTGCTTCCTCTTCCACCTTGTGAGATAAGATTTATCCAGAAAAACTTCAGAATTAAAAAAACTAATTAAACTAAAATTTCAAATTCTAACAAAGACACTGAATCTTAGGAGGTGCAGGAATACCACCCACTCACATGTTGATGATAGGTGACATGAAGAACCTGCTCCAATGAGGTGCAGAAAAAGAAGCTACTAAAAACAACCTCAATGCATGAAGTTTCTAGAGGAATGTTGTCTTTTTTGTATCCATACCTCAGAAAATATTTTGGTTGAAAAACCCTTACTCTGGTTGATCTGTCCGTGGAGCTCCTGCCAACTATGGCTGGGGTAGGATTGATCAATTGTGAGGAGAATGAGGCTGCTGATGCATTGACAAACTCTGAAGTTGGTTGAATGCTTCATGGTCTAGGGCTCCTTACTGCTGTCGGTAGCTAATTAAACAATCATGAACTGCTCTCTCTTTAAATGGCATCTTTTGTAAAAAGGCCATGCTTGGCCATTGAAATTTATAAGAAACATAAAGGTAGCTAATTAGACAATCATGAACTGCTTTCTTCATATGTTCTTGCAGGTGAGGAAGACACCTTTTGAAAGCATTAAACCTGAAAAGGTTATTTCTCCAACTGAACAGTGTCTTTATTATTCCTTCAGCTTTCCCAATCTATGTATCATTTATCTCAATTTTTTATCATTTACTTTTTGTAGGAAGGAAGAGCTATGGACATTCTTCGTAATGTATTTCTTGCCAATGTTCCAGTGAGTCTTGATCATATTTATTACTCTTGAGGGTTGTAGATATTTAAACATTCCATTTTTATAACCTTGAGGGTTGTTAAATACCTTTTGAGTGGCTAGCCTTTGACTTTACTTCTTTTATTCTTTTTCAGGTTAGCGAAAGTGGTCTTCGTCCAAAATGTATATATGTTGCTGTAATGTTGAGAAGAATGATGGAAGCTATTTTGAATTCAGACACAATTGATGATAAGGTAATGTTGAAAAACAAGAATAGGGGTATTTTGGTCATTTTACCTTGTCATTATTTATATTTCTTGATATAATCTTATTCTACATGTCAAACTATGTCTATGGACCGAATTTCATGTAAAGGGGACACGTAGAATAGAAGATATAGAGAATTAGGGTTTTGTTAGGAATTAGACGCCCGAGAGGTCAGAGATTGGAGCTTCTCGAGTTGCAGCCCGAGAGGTTAGAGAGAAACACTTGTAAGTGTGCAATTTCTCTTGTAAATTATTTCATCTTCATAGTGGACTACTGCAGCAGTGGAAGATAGGACGTAGTATTACCTTGAGGCGAACCTGTATAAATTTTGTTATGCTTTTCCACTTGGTTGATTTATTAGCTTGCACGACTTCCTCATAACTCTCTAGTTCACCTTTATCAGTCAATAAACTATAATTCAGTGCAGGGGAGTACCTCTATGGTGGTCTGCTAGTTCTGGCTGATCTCTTGAGTTTAGTCACAGGAATGTCTTGATTTACTCCTGGGGGTATGTTTTCCTGGTCTTCCTGAGCAGTATTCTCCATCTCAATAACTGGAAGATCTTTCAACTGAATCACTTCAGACTTTTTGGCTTTATCATTTGTGCTCTCAGACTCTATTCTCAACCTGTCTTTATACAGGACACCTTCATTGAAGATCACGTCCTTGCTCTTGATAACCTTACGACTTTGGTCATTCCAGAAGCGATAACCAAACTCGGTACTAGCAATAAAGAAACATATCTTAGATTTTGTGTCAAGTTTATTTCTAGTAGTAGAATCAATATGAATATAAGAAACACAACAAAAAACTTTCAAGAAAGAAAGGTTTACCTCTTTGCCGCTCTAGACCTCTTTCTAATATTTTGCATTCCAATGGTGTTGAGGGACCTCGGTTGATCAAATAGGCAGTGGTACTAATAGCCTCAGACCAGAACATCTTTGGCAATCCCTCATGCAATCTCATGCTCCTAGCACTATTGTTCAAAATTTTGTTCATCCTCTCAGCCATACCATTTTGTTGAGGTTTTCTAGGAATGGTCTTCTTCATCTTGATTCCATTATCGGCACAGTACCACTTTAAATCATAATCTTTGTATTCTCCCCCATTATCTGACTGCATACACTTCACCTTCGAATCTGTCTCATTCTCAACCATTGATCTCCATCTCTTGAAGGCATCAAAGACAACAAATTTCTTTTTTAGGAAATAAACCCATACCTTTCTGTTTGCATCATCAATAAATGTCACATAGTAGTTTGAACCACCAAGGGAAGTAACAGTTGAAGGCCCCCACATATCTGTGTGAACCAACTCTAATTTTGTTGTCTTTTACTCCTTTCTAGCCTTAGAAAGGCTAACCCTTTTTTGTTTACCGAAAATATAGCATTCACAGAAACTGTTGTTTACAGTTTTCAACCCTAGTGGCTTCCCCTTTGGACTGAAGCACTTTCATTCCCTTCTTACTCATGTGATCGAGCCTATAATGCCACAAGTCAGAATCAGTAACAACATCAACAATTGTAATCGTGTCTTTGCAATTGGAAGTGATGTAAAGAGTTCCAGTTTAACTCCTCGTGCAACAACCATGGCTCCCTTAGTGACTTTCTAGGCAACGCCATTAAAAGTCACATTATGACCTTCATCATCAAGCTGTCCTACTGATATCAGATTACGCATTAGTTTTGGTACATGTCTCACCTTGCGAATTTTTCACACTATCCCGTTTGGCATCCTCAAACTGACATCACCAATACCGACAATATTCAAAGGTTCTCCATCAGCAAGATACACCTTCCCGTGATCTCTAACAACATAATTCTCCATGATCTCACAATGTGCGGTAGTGTGAAAAGAAACTCCAGAATCTAACACTCAAGAGTCAATAGAGCTATCAACCGACAAGAGTAAGCATCTTGTACCTCTTCATTCAATGTATTTGCAGCATCATTTTTTCTTTTCATCCTTCTTCGGTGCTCTACAGTTCTTCTTTATGTGACCTGACTTGCCACAATTCCAGCACTCCATATTCCTTCCAAATTTGGACTTGCTTCTTCCATTCCTTGACTTCCATCTACCATTGCCCTTGTTGGAATTCCTCTGGAAGTTCCTGCCCCTAATATCGACACTTAGGGCAGAATTAGATGTCGACGATTCTCTGGAGTCCTTTCTATGAACTTCCTCCGCAAGAATGGTATCCCGAACATCATTAAAAATCAACTTCCCGTTGCCTACAAAGTTGCTGACCGCAGCCCTCATAGGCTCCCAACAATTTGGCAGAGACGCAAAAAGAATTAAAGCACGAACCTCATCATCAAATTTAATTTGAACAAATGTCAATTGATTGATAATCGTGTTAAACTCATTCAAATGTGGTGCTATTGATGTATTTTCTGTCATCTTTAAATTGAAGAGTTTTTTCATGAGATGTGCCTTATTATTTGCGGAAGGCTTCTCATACATATCGGACAAAATCTTCATCATCCCAACTGTAGTTTTCTCCGACGCCACGTTGTGAGCAACATTCTTCGACAATGTTAACCGGACTACTCCCAACACCTATCTATCGAGGAGATTCCACTCATCATCTTTCATACCTTTTGGTTTCATATCCAGAAGTGGTGCGTGCAGCTTTTTACTGTATAGATAGTCTTTGATTTGCATCCTCCAGAATGCGATGTCCATACTATCGAACTTGTTGATTCCGAGGGATGTACAAGGGCTGGTAGAGGCAAAGGTAGAGATAATTCTGGCAGAGGACGAGGCCGAGGAGATGGAAAATCTGAGCACAAGAGTGTTCACTGTGAACGCACAAATCATTACTCAGATAGATGTTGGGAAAAATTTGGGAAGCATGCATCGGCAAATGCTAGTACACATGAAGTTACAACACGGGTTTTAAACTACAACCCAACTTGGTGCTCCAGATGAATTATAGAAATTGATCCAACAACAACAATAGATCTCACATGGCATAAGGTTAACTGGGGGAAGACAAGCATCATGGGCTATTATAATGAGCCTTCCCTTCTTCAGCACGTTTTAGACACTCTGGTTGCTTGGTTGCAGTTACCCCTTCTCACTAATTGACTGTCGGCCCAGGATGGGATTATAGGGCCCGGTCATTGAGCGGCGACTGTCGACTTGGAAGGGTAGGTGCCTTGCGGGTATCCCAAACTATTTTCTCTCTTTCCTACCATGCCCCACATCCATCAGTTGACACATTGACATGATCAAGAGATGCTTCCTATGGTGTAGCACTGGAACTGAGTTCCTTTACCACCTTGTTAGTTGGGATGATGTTTGTAAGTCCGAAGTCTTTGGGCGGTCTTGGGATCAAACACACCATGGAAATGGGTCAGGCCTTGCTCCTTAAATGGTTCTGGAAACTCAACTCCCCCTCGGGAGCCTCCTGGAAGCTTATGGTAGCCTCAAAGCTTTGGCGTCTTGGTGATAGATGGATAATTGATGGCAGTAGATGCAACCTCTCTCCTATCTGGAAGGCCATGTTTCATCTGTTTGCCACATTTTGTGATGCTCTTAGGTTCTTCCTTGGGGATGGCTCGGGCCTTCGCTTTTGAACGGATTGGTGGTTGGGCGATGGTCCTCTGGCCTCTTCCCACCAAGTTCTCTTTCAAATCACCTCTTGTCGTGACTCTCTGTCTCTAATGCGTGGAGGAATGGCTCATGGGATCTCCGTATGAGATGAGGCCTTACTGATGTGGAGGCCATATCGGCTTGTGATATGATTGGTCTTGACTGTGTCAGGATTCGACCCCTGGTGACTGACCGGCTGATCTGGCTCCGTGATGACAGCGGACACTTCTCTGTCTCCTTGGCCTATCGTCACCTTATGGGTTGGACACAACCTCCTGCCCCTCACCAAGCTGCTTTTGCTTGGAGGCTCTTGGATCCTCCAAAGGTGAAAATTTTCCTTTGGAGTGTCTGCCGCAACAGGATTGTCACTGCTGACAATCTTATCAGACGTGGAAACATTGCTCCTGACCCTCTTTGCTCCCTTTGTGGGTTGGAAGCCGAAACCATTATGTTGTGGACTCAATAGCACACCGAGTCACACAACGAAGAAGACAACAACAACTCACTCAATAGGATTTAATTCTTATATTTCTTTGAGTAGGATTTATTTCTAATATTGTTTTAAGTAGGATTTATTTCTTATATTGTTTTAAGTAGGAGTTATTTCTAATTACTTTTTATGTAAGGGCATTATGGGGAATTATTGTAACCCTAACCCTAAAACTCCCTATTTAAGGGATAGGTATGAATGAAATAGGTAAGCTTTGAGATTTTAGAATAACCTAGTCTAAATAGGTTGGGATCACCTCTTGATCCCGAGTTTAGGGTTTACTCCAAAAATCCAACCTATCATTCACCCTCCATTGCCATCCATCTTCACCCAAATTCATCCACCATCATCCCTATTAAGAAAAGGAGCTTCTTGCCCCTTTTCCGAGCCCAAAGAGGAGATCTATCCTCCTTCTTGGCAGCAGCAACAAGAGAGGCCCAATTGCTCCCTTACCAAGCAGCAAAGTGAGGATTTTTATCCTCAAATCTTGAGCAATTCCTGGTGCAACGTGGGAGCTGATCATAGCATCAAAGAAGAGGTATTAATCTATCCCAAACTCGTGTTTCAAGTTATTTAAGAAAGAAGGATTGCATTCTTAGCTAGAGCAGCAACAAAGAGGGCCAAACCCTCTTTGCCGTGACCAAGAAAAGAGAGCACCTTGCTCTAGCAAGGTCAGCATTGTTGTGGGGTCTTCTACCTAGCACAACAACTCGGTAGGACCCTCAAAAGAGGATCTTTCCTCCTGGCCAAGCATTGCTTAAGGAGAAATACTCATACACAGATCCTTGATGTGAAGTGAGTAAATTCTGAGTGCTGGATTCACAAATCCCACGCCGTGTTACTCGATCCATGACTCGGGACCGTAACAACTTGGTATCAGAGCAGGGTAACATGGGGGATAATATCAGCAATGAAGAAATCCAAATCAGGATACAAAAGATAGAAGATAGCCTTGAAACAGCACAACCAGTGTTGGGAAAGGTTTGTGGTTTGGAAGAAGAGATGAGCCGAATCATTAGCATGCTACAGGAGTTGAGGACAGAGAGACATCAGAGTCCAGAGGTGAGAGAGGTTGCTCAACCATATCACAGAAGAGGGGAGCAGTGGCCTAGGCGCACTGCTGTCCAAGCACCTCAGCATGGAGGCACAATCCCAAGGTACACCAAGTTAGAGTTTCCCTCTTTCAATGGTTCTGTGGATCCCGTAATTTGGTTGCATAGATGTGAAATTTTTTTTTTGAACCAAGGGACTACTGAATGGGATAAGGTGCAACTAGCCTCTTTCCATATGACAGATGAAGCCATGTTATGGGTGACTCAAGCAGTGAAAGAGAGACCGGGAATGACTTGGGGAGAATTTAAAAATCTATGCACAGTTAGATTTGGGCCTCCCGCCAACAGCAACCCCTTGGGAGAGTTAGTCCTATTGAGACAAACGGGTTCAGTGGAACACTATCAAAACATCTTCCAGGAAAAGTTGGCTCGTGCTGGAGAGAGGGTATTGGTTGACCAGCAGGTCTCCTTATTCACAGCAGGTCTCAATGAGTATTTACGGCTAGAGGTAGAACTCCTTATGCCCACGGATCTAGCTCATGCCATGAATATGGCCCGAGCAATGGAACAACGACAACAATTGCAGCAACGTAAGCCGGGTTGGTCGAGTGAGAGGAACACTTCCTCCACGTGGCAAGGGCGCCGCTATAATTCATCTCAGGGAACATCTACAGCAGCACCATCCAGACACACTTCGACTACGACTCGGGTAGCCGATCCCTGCCCTGGTAATTCCCTACTGAGCTTTATAAAAAAATTGACGAGTGCGGAGATGGCAGAAAGGCGGTCCAAAAATCTCTGTTATAACTGCAATGAGCAGTATCGGGTCGGACACCAATGTAAACGATTATTTTGGCTCGAGATGGAGGATTCAGAGGATCTAGAGGAACCAGAGGATATTATCGAGGAGGAACCACCAGAGATATCCTTGCATGTTATTACTGGGCAGAAATCGCCTACTACAATGCAAGTCCGAGCTCATGTCATTGACCGAGAACTGGTGGGACTAGTCGACTCGGGGAGTACACACAATTTTCTGAGTTTGACAGCCGCACAGCATCTCCAGCTCCAGATACACACTCATCCGACAGCCACTGTCTCAGTGGCCAATGGCGAGAAGGTCCCTAGCTATGGGATTAGTAAGGCGGTAACTTTTTCCATTGGATTTACTTCATTTAATGCGGAATTTTTTGTTATTCCCCTAGCGGGATTTGATATGGTTTTAGGCATTAAATGGTTACAAACATTGGGGCCCATTTTGTGGGACTTTTCGGCTTTAACCATGAGCTTTGATTTGGCCGGAAGTCGGGTGCTCTTACAGGGCTGTCAGGTGGACAGGGCCCACCGTATACACACTTTGCAGACATAGGATCAGCCTGACAGTACTAGTGATGGTCTGGTTGAGGAGTTCTATGACCTCTTCCAGGAGCCTTCGGGGTTGCCTCCCATGAGGCACTGTGACCACAGGATCTGTCTGAAACCAGGTTCTGAGGTAGTGGTCGTGCGACCATACCGTTACCCACACCTTCAGAAGGACGAGATAGAGCGTCAGTGCCATGAGATGTTGAAACAAGGTCTTATTTGTCCCAGCCGCTCCCCGTTCTCTTCACCCGTCTTACTTGTGAAGAAACATGATGGGACATGGAGGTTCTGCGTGGATTATCGGGAGTTGAACGTGCAGACAGTAAAAGACAAGTTCCCGATTCCGGTAGTGGATGAGCTTCTGGATGAGTTACATCGGTCGTGGTTATTCACTAAACTCGACCTCCGTTCGGGATACCATCAGGTCCGGATGCACCCCTCTGATATCGAGAAGACAGCGTTCCGCACGCACCATGGCCACTTTGAGTTCGTCGTCATGCCGTTCGGTTTATCCAATGCACCCTCCACTTTTCAAGCTTTGATGAACGAGGTATTTAGCCCCTATCTTCGAAAATTTGTTCTTGTATTTTTCGATGATATTTTGATATATAGCAAGTCGGTTGAGGAGCACTTGGCACACTTGAGGATTGTTTTCGACTTGTTAAGAGCACATCAGCTCTATTTGAAACACTCCAAGTGTTCTTTTGCGGCTTCACACGTGGGATATCTGGGACACATTATCTCACATGAGGGGGTTACGGTGGATCCCGAGAAGATCCGAGCTATTCACGAGTGGCCGCAACCACAATCGTGTTCTGCATTACGGGGTTTTCTGGGTCTTGCGGGCTACTACTGTAAATTTATTCAGAACTATGGGCCAGTGGCAGCACCATTGACGAGTTTACTCAAGAAAAATTCCTTTATTTGGAATGAGGGGGCCACCACGTCATTTGTGGCACTCAAAGCTGCCCTCGCATCCGCGCCAGTATTACAACTTCCCAACTTCGACGAATTGTTCGTGGTAGAGTGCGACGCTTCGGGCGTAGGCATGGGGGCCGTTTTACAGCAACTGGGCCATCCTATTGCTTATTTTAGCAGACAGTTGGCAGTCCGCCATCACAAACTGGCAGCCTATGAGCGCGAATTGATTGGGTTGGCCAAAGCGGTCCAACATTGGAGGCCTTATCTCTGGGGCCGGGCTTTTCTCATACGCACGGATCACTACAACCTTAAATTCTTACTAGAACAGCGTTTGACGACGTCGCCACAACAGCACTGGATCAGTAAGTTGTTGGGGTTTGACTTCTCGGTGGAGTATCGTGCGGGGAGATTAAATAAGGCGGCAGATGCCTTGTCACGCTGTTTTGAAGATCAGCAGTCAGTCTATTCTATCAGCCAGCCGAGATTTCTCATTATGGACTTGGTGCGAGAAGCACATGCTACTAACCCTGCACTGCAGGAACTGCATCAGCAGATCTCAGAAGGGACAATGAATGTGAAGTGGTCCATCCAGGATTCACTTATTTATTATAAGCATCGGATTTTCCTTCCACCTGAGTCCGAGTTGATTCCAGCTATTCTCTCGGCCTACCACGACAGTACACACGAGGGGATCCAGAAGACCTTGCACAGAATTCGAGCTGATTTTTACTGGCAAGCCATGAAAGCCTCTATTGCGACTTATGTTGGCGACTGTCAGGTATGCCAGCGCAACAAAGCCGAGTACTTGAGTCCAGCCGGTCTTCTCCAGCCTCTGGCCCTTCCAACGCAGGTTTGGGCCGACATTTCAATGGATTTTGTGGAAGGCCTACCCCTGTTAGCCGGCAAATCCGTACTTTTCGTAGTGGTTGATCGATTCTCCAAGTACGGGCATTTTATACCGATGGCTCATCCGTATACAGCAACACGGGTTGTTCAGACTTTCCTGGAGCAGATAGTCCGCTTACATGGCATTCCAGAATCCATTGTGAGTGACAGAGATGCAGTTTTCACGAGCACCTTTCGGCGGGAACTGTTTCGTTTGAGTGGGACGAAATTGAAGTTCTCCTCCGCCTATCATCCACAGACAGACGGGCAGACTGAGGTGGTGAACCGCACCATCGAGATGTATCTACGGTGCTTGGTGGGGGATCGTCCGCGACAATGGGTTCAATGGCTTCCGTGGGCCGAATATTGTTACAACACTTCGTTCCACTCTGCATTGCAATCCACTCCTTTTCGGGTTATATATGGTCGGGATCCACCTCGCCTCCTCTCGTACAACCCAGGGTCCACCCGCGTGGACACGATTGATCAGGCACTCATAGACAGGGATCTACTGCTACAGAATATCACAGAACGGCTACGACGTGCCCAAGCTCGGATGAAGGATGTATACGACAGAGGCCACCGTGAGGTCTCTTTTGAGGTTGGAAAGTATGTGTCGCTACGGCTCCAGCCCTACCGTCAGCAGTCTCTAGCGGGACCTCCACGTCATAAGCTCTCACCCCGATTTTTTGGGCCGTTTCCCATTCTTCGACGCGTGGGACCAGTCGCCTATCAACTCAAATTACCGGACACCGCCAAAATTCACGATGTGTTTCATGTCTCTCTTTTGAAGCCACATTCCGGAGCACAGCCTACATCCACTCCATTCCTACCACCAGTTGATCATGGTGAGGTTATTCTTAACCCAGCTGCGGTGTTACGTGCACGGTTGACCAATGATCATTGGGAGATTCTCGTTTAGTGGACGGACACTGACCCCGACGCTGCAACATGGGAACATGTGGACATCTTCAAACAAGTCTACCCAGCTTTTGAGCTTGAGGACAAGCTCTTTCTCCATGGGGAGGCAGATGTTGTGGACTCAATAGCACACCGAGTCACACAACGAAGAAGACAACAACAACTCACTCAATAGGATTTAATTCTTATATTTCTTTGAGTAGGATTTATTTCTAATATTGTTTTAAGTAGGATTTATTTCTTATATTGTTTTAAGTAGGAGTTATTTCTAATTACTTTTTATGTAAGGGCATTATGGGGAATTATTGTAACCCTAACCCTAAAACTCCCTATTTAAGGGATAGGTATGAATGAAATAGGTAAGCTTTGAGATTTTAGAATAACCTAGTCTAAATAGGTTGGGATCACCTCTTGATCCCGAGTTTAGGGTTTACTCCAAAAATCCAACCTATCATTTACCCTCCATTGCCATCCATCTTCACCCAAATTCATCCACCATCATCCCTATTAAGAAAAGGAGCTTCCTGCCCCTTTTCCGAGCCCAAAGAGGAGATCTATCCTCCTTCTTGGCAGCAGCAACAAGAGAGGCCCAATTGCTCCCTTACCAAGCAGCAAAGTGAGGATTTTTATCCTCAAATCTTGAGCAATTCCTGGTGCAACCTGGGAGCTGATCATAGCATCAAAGAAGAGGTATTAATCTATCCCAAACTCGTGTTTCAAGTTATTTAAGAAAGAAGGATTGCATTCTTAGCTAGAGCAGCAACAAAGAGGGCCAAACCCTCTTTGCCGTGACCAAGAAAAGAGAGCAACTTGCTCTAGCAAGGTCAGCATTGTTGTGGGGTCTTCTATCTAGCACAACAACTCGGTAGGACCCTCAAAAGAGGATCTTTCCTCCTGGCCAAGCATTGGTTTAGGAGAAATACTCATACACAGACCCTTGACGTGAAGTGAGTAAATTCTGAGTGCTGGATTCACAAATCCCACGCCGTGTTACTCGATCCATGACTCGGGACCGTAACACATTAGTCACCTTCTTCTCCACTGCTTTTGCCTGGAAGGTTTGGACCACTATGATTGACAGCATGGGACTCAGTTTGTGCCTCCCCTGACTTGAGCACCATGTGCCGTTTCTCATTTGGCACTCGTCTCCCTAGCCTTGATAAGTTTCTGTTAGCTGCTTGCGTTGCTTACATTCCATGGTGCCTTTGACTGAAAGGAATTCTAGACGGTTTAATCGTACCTCACACTCTGCTACTGAGGTGATCAGCACTGCTACGGGTCTCTAGCCTCCTCCACGGGCTTCACATCTACGAGGATCGCTTCAGAGGTCCACTGATCGTTGAGGGTGACTCCAAAGTTGTCATTGGCTGGAGGTCCACTGCCTCCTTCCCCCTGCGGTGTCACGGACAGCTTTTTCTTGATATTATGGATATTGTTTCCACTACCTCTTGTACTTGGTCCCATGTTCTTAGATCAGCCAATTCGGCTGCTGGTTTATGTTCCAAATTGGGTCCCTCCCTACAATATCTTGTTGATAGGGGAGGCCTCCCTTGATGTACTCTTTTGCTTTCTTTCGTAATAAAATCATCATCATTTAAAAAACAACAACAATAGTTCTCATAGTAGCAGCAACAAATTTCCCATTGTATGACACAACTATCTATTCCCTCTACATCCTTGGCACATACGACTCCTACTGAAGGTATTTATGCACTCTATCTTATTCCCCATCTTGAGTTCTTGACTCCGGTGCTACAAAACAATGTCAAGTATGTCCTCACTAGTTTCTGATTTAAAAGAGTGTTGTCATTGAACATGTTAATCTTACTGATGGATCAGTTTCACAAATACAGGCAGTGGGAGATGTTAACCCTACACCTTTTCTTTCACCTCAATCTGCACTGTTACTTCCAAAATTTCCTTTAAATCTGTTGTCTGTTAGTCAAGTGGCTAAGTCTATGAATTATTCAACAGAATCAAGAGAGAACCAATGAGCCAATGAGCGAAAGTGAGCCCCTCCTGGGACCCCCCCGAAACCCACAAACCATCACCCTACCCCACCTCTCCGAGTAGAGCAGAGCTCTGATCGTTCGGAGCGAACCAGGCCACCGCAACAGCAGCAGCAGCAGCAGAGAAAGCAGCCATAGAAACGGATCCTAGCGATAGCACAACCCCCCCACTCGAAGGTACAGGAAGACGAGTCGGAATGGTAGAGGGTCATTAGTCGAACATCAAGAAAGAGAATCAGGGTGGAGAATCCAGACGAAATACAATTCAAAAACGAAAAAGGTTCCATCTCTATTCAGAAATTAAAAATCAACAATGGATCCTTCTTCCGCATCACTTCCAGATCAGGAGCAAAGAAATCCTTCATCTCCATACCCAGCCAAGCACTGGATACTTTCGGCATCATATTGATCAGAGTATGTAATGGCAAAACGGGTCGAAGCCATGGAAGATCTCTATTCACTAGGGAGTTGGAATTCCAGATGCACACATAATACCATCGAGGTAAGCTTGAATGTTCGATTTCGCAGAGAAGAGGAGCGAAAATCATGGGCATGATCTTCCTTCCCCAGAGTTCCCAATCTGGGATGGGTTGGAAAAATTTTCACAATACGATCCTCATCATTCACCAAATTACCCACTCCCCTTCCACCATCCGCCAATCTCCAGAAAAATCCTACCGCCTTAATTCCCTCCACTCCTGTCCAAGAAATCTCTCAGAAAAGGGCACTACCGCCACATCAAAACAAAAACATCCTAAATACCCCAGAAATGAATGTCAAGCTCCCGCCCCTTCCCTCCTCCAAATTAAGCCACCACGAAAACCACATCTCCTTAATTCTTCCGGACCAAGCCATGATAGACGGCCAGAAGCGCTTATCAATGGCAGTAATCATCATTGTGCATCCGGAGTCCAACAATGCAAAACAGATTGGGGAATGGATAAGAGAAAAATTTTGAAAGAATCTGGACATCATGCACATACAAGACCAAAGCTGGTTACTGCTTTCTCAAACGCAAGAAGATAGAAATGAATTATTCCGCTTGCATAATGAGACTACATCTCCAATCGAGAGCCTAGCTTGCTGGACCACTGG
Source organism: Aristolochia californica (assembly GCF_029961685.1). Taxonomy (NCBI): domain Eukaryota; kingdom Viridiplantae; phylum Streptophyta; class Magnoliopsida; order Piperales; family Aristolochiaceae; genus Aristolochia; species Aristolochia californica. The sequence continues at coordinate 12,504,735 of NW_027181782.1, read as the reverse complement.
TTTCGTCTTAAACGGTCAATGGGCTATTGCCCGAGGTATTCCACCAGAGCTCCAATGTAGACATACCCTGGAAAGCCTGGCCAGCATTTTTGGAGAGCTAGCTTGGGCAGAAGAAAAAGCCACAGAACTGTTCACGTTAAAGTTTATCATCAAGCCAAAGGTCCCTGTAAGTGGTACTCATCTCATCAAACTCCACTCTGGAAACGTTTTTACTTGGATTACTCTGGAGTTCAGGGAGATGACCTGTCTCCACTCCATGAAAACTGACTCGCAAGCTTCCGAGTTAATCCATACTAGACTTGGGAAACCGCCAAGTCCTGAGTTGAACAGAATCCTAGCTTGCCCAAAATCAGGCTCTGAGTTAACCAGGTCAACTCAGGGGCAAGCAGTAATCATGGCCGTGCATAGGGAAAATCCCCCCCTCGATACTCCAAACAGCCAAAAAATTCAAAAAACCGATTTACACGCCATCTCCCTTCCCACAAAATCATCATTACCTAGTCTAGATCTTCCCACTTCCCCGCCACATCCTAACCTTTCTTTCCAGAAAACCAAAACCTCTGGCCAACTATCACATCTCCACCAAACGTATCCCCACCATCGCCGCCCGAGTCACATCTCAATACAACCAACTGTCCTTTTTTTCCTTACATCCCATCGCCACCCTTGGGAACCTCCCGCCCCCGTCCTCATGTCAGACTGCCGAACCGCTCCTTTTTCCAAACATCCCATCGCCACCCTTGGGAAACCTCCGGCCCCCGTCCTCATGTCAGACTGCCGAATCGCCCCCTCTTCCAAACATCCCATCGCCACCCTTGGGAAACCTCCGACCCCCGTCCTCATGTCAGACTGCCGAACCGTTCCTTTTTCCAAACATCCCATCGCTACCCTTGGGAAACCTCCGGCCCCCGTCCTCATGTCAGACTGCCAAATCGCCCCCTCTTCCAAACATCCCATCGCCACCCTTGGGAAACCTCCGGCCCCCGTCCTCATGTCAAACTGCCAAATCGCCCCCTCTTCCAAACATCCCATCGCCACCCTTGGGAAACATCCCGTGCCCGTCCTCATGTCAGACTACCGAAATCAAAACATTAACATCATCACCTTTTGAACTTCCCGTCCTCACACCTCCGCTACCTTCCCTCGAAGGTCCCGCCCTCACACCACACCCTCTTCCAAACGTCACAACTCTAGCCCACACAATCCCATCGCCGCCTTCTGACTCACATCCTGATATTCTTTCACTTCCCCCCCCCCCCCCCCCCCAACCCCGACTACTAAACCCCTATATGTCCCATCCTCCCTCCACGACAACCAAAACCTTTCGCCGCCGTCACATCTTTCTCTGACTTACCCAAATCTCGAAGCCCAATCTCTCACTTCATACCCTGAACCTCCATCATCCTTCATCACTTCACATTTTATTTCAACCTCTCTACCCCTGGCCTGCAACCTGAAAAAACAACCCACTCATATCACCTCATTTACTCCCCCAGTCACCTTTCTGACTCCGCTGCCATCGAAACAAAGCAACACTCTTCACCCTCATATCCTCCCTCGAGCCTCTAAAACATCTCCCTCCATGTCAACTTTCCTTTCCGATCAGGCATCTTCCACACTTGATAGAAATAACCTTTCGTATCCAAATTTCCGTAAATCCCCTCATTTCCCTCGAGCCCCGCACAACACAATTTCCAACCCAAAAAAATCCTTCTCCCTTCCAAAACCAGGCATAAAGATATCTTCGAAACCTCCCCCACCACATCACATTCCTAGACGGGCAATCTACCAGTACAATCCCATTCGAACTGACACCAGTCAGTCCGATAACTCGACCAAATCAAACAAAATCTCTGCCAATTCTGATACCGTTTGGGATACTACCTCCTTGCTTCCCAATACCCCCCCAAAACATATAAATTCCCTCCCCCCCCCCCCCAGCCTATACCTCTCCTCCGTTCCTTTACAAACTCAAACCAAATCCCACCACGGAGGCGTCAACTTCTAAAAGCAGAACTCCCCTCTCCCCAGCCTCTGATATGGCTAACCCCGAGAAAGAAAAAAGAACGTTAACCACCTCGCTCCGCTTTACCTACTCCAGATAAAAGAAAAAGAGGAAAGCGAAAGCAAGGCCCCCCCCCCCCCCCATTACCTCCAATGGAATACACGTATCCCCAGCCGCAAGCTCTGCCTCAGTCCCTACTTGATCCAACCACACTATTCCCATTAGCCGACTTTTTGTCCCCTTTCTTCCTGGGTCCCCAGCCGCAAACTTACCGCGGCTGAGGATATCCTCCTTTTCTTGGAAGAGCAAGTAGTCGATCTCCCACCTGAAGAATACATCGAACTAGCCGAACTTGCCGTGATCTGCAGCTCTTACCCTGACGCTTCTCCCCAACCAGAGAAGGATATCAACTTGCCAGTTTCTCAATGATTATCATGTCATGGAATGTCCGAGGAATTAGCTCACACTCTAAGCGTGCTATCATCAAAACCACCCTTATGAAATGTAAGCCAAAAATTGTAGTTCTTGTGGAAACTAAACTACAAACTTTTGATTATTCTATCGCCCGCGAGTTATGGTATGACTTGGACCCAGCGTGGCAATAGTTGATGCTATTGGGCACTCAAGTGGCATTCTTGTCCTCTGGGATCCAAAAGCTTTTGAAGCTAACCTCAGCCAATTGGAGCAATACTCCATTGGTATCTGTTTTTACGATCATACTTTGGGCATGTCGTGGGGTCTTGCTGGTGTGTATGGTCCGACTAGATCGCCTAATCGTGCGTTTTTTTGGGAAGAACTTTTTCACTTAGTCCACTTATGGGACTTGCCTTGGCTTCTAGCAGGCGATTTCAACTCTATTTTGCTTTGCTTTGCTTTGAAAAAAGCCCTCCTGATCCCAGAACCACCTCTGCAATGCGGGCCTTCTCCGACCTCATCTATAGTCTTAATCTCTCAGAAATTTTTTTATTCGGGAAAAAGTTCACATGGTCAAATTGCCAATGCCCTCCTATCCTCTCAAAGCTGGACCACTTTTTTGTTAACAATGATTGGCTTAATCTTTTTCCAAACACATTTGGCCAAGTTCTTAACAAAGTCGGTTCTGACCACTGGCCCATTCATCTCAATACTTTCCCCCCCTCTCAGAGACCTGTTGCCTTCCGGTTTGAAAACTCTTGGACTCTGTTGGAAGTTTTCAACTCTTCCATCCCGGTCTGGTGGGAAGAATTGAATCATCACCCAAATTCTGGGTGGAATCTTGCCCTTAAACTGAAAGCTCTGAAGTTAAAAATTCGATCGTGGTTTATATCCTACTGTGCTGCTGCTGCTGCTTCTCGGAAGGATTTAGTTCATCGCCGCATATCGGAGCTCGATCTACTTGAAGAACAAAGAATTGTATTCTGAAGAACGCTTCAATCGACCGAAGTTGCCTCAGCTCGACTACTCGAGAATCTCCTTGTCTGAGGTTGCAAATCTGAAAAAGCCCTTCAGCAATGAAGAAATTGAACTTGCAGCGATGAAGCTCCTGAAGGACAAAGCACTGGTCCGGATGGGTTTAATGGTGAGTTCTATCATAAGTTTTGGGATACCATCAAACCGGAAGTTTACGAATTTGTCCGAAATTTCCACCAAGTTGGTATCACTCACAAGGCAGTAGGAGCTTCTTTTATTGCACTTATTCCGAAAAAATCTGCTGCCTCTCGTCCCCAAGATTTTAGACCTATCAGCCTCACCACAAGTTATTATAAAATCATTGCCCGTTTGCTAGCTAACCGCCTTCGGCCCCACCTCTCCAAAATTATTAGCCCCTGCCAAAGTGATTTTATAAAAGAAAGAAACATTCTAGATTCTGCCATGGTTGCCCATGAGCTTCTTGACACCTTCAAAAAATCAAACCGACCTTGTTTTCAGAGATAGCAGTGGAGACCCTATTTTATCCTATGTAGGACCGGTGGGTATCGCTGATTCAAATACTGTTGAAGTGAGTGCTCTTCTGTTCGGCCTCCAAATCTTTAAAGAGCAGCTCCATGGCAAGCTGATTATTGAAGGCGATTCAAAGACTGTCATCAGCTGGTGTTCAAAAGAAAGCTCCCCTCCTTGGCCCCACTGGCCAATCATTGATTGTATTGCTGACATTGTGTCATCCATTTATTGTAATTGGAACCTCATTCCTAGATCAGCCAATTCTTTGGCTGATAAATTGGAAAAATTTGGAACCTCCCAGCAATCTCTCATTGTTTGGGAAGGCTTCCCCTTGTGTAATCAGCTCGTTTGAGCTCTCATAATAAAATTAAGCATCGTTTAAAAAAAATAAAATCAAACAGACCAAGATTTTTTCTTGAAATTGACTTTGAGAAAGCCTTTGACCGTGTAAATTGGAAACTTATTGATTACCTATTTGATAGAATGGGTTTCTGGACTCGGTGGAAATTTTGGAAGAGAAGCTGCATATCTTCCCCATTTATTTTTGTTCTAGTAAATGGGACTCCTTGTGGTTATTTCAAAGCCACGAGAGGAATAAGACAAGGTGACCCTTTGTCCCCCTTCCTTTTCACTCTCTTGGGGGAACATCTTGCTTCTATGGTCGAATTTGCCAAAAGATCCGGCTGGCTCAATCCTATCTCAATAGATTCGGGCCAGGACATTCCTTTACTACAATATGCTGATGATACCATTTTTTTCGGAGAAGGCTCCTTCTCTCAAATCTTGCACGTGAAAGCTTTGCTAAATCTCTTTGAGTTGTCCTCTGGATAGAAGCTAAGTTGGGCTAAATCTTCTATTTTGGGTTTTAATATTGACCCCCTGGTTCTCAACTCCATGGCAAATTATTTGGGCTGTACAGTTGCTTCATCTCCAGGTACGTATTTGGGTCTCCCCCTATCCTCTGCCTTGCCCTCGAAATCTTCTTGGCACCCAGTCATTGAGCGGCTGGAAGGTAGGCTCTCTTCTTAGAAAGGGAAATTCTTGTCTAAAGCTGGTAAACTCATTCTGATCAAGTCCTATTTACATGGTATTCTATCTTATTTTCTTTCCCTGTATCGCTGTCCTGTCTCTGTCAGTAAGAGAATTGAGTTTCTAAAAAGACGATTTTTACGGGGAGGGCAAAACGAAAAAAAAAAATAGTCTTGTAAAATGGGTTGACGTTTTGTAAGCCTTATGCTGAGGGTGGTCTTGGGATTCGTGACACTGAAACAACAAACTCAGCTCTTCTTCTTAAATGGCTCTAGAAATTCTATATGTTTCCGTCTCTGATCTGGCGGAATATAGTGGCCGGTAAAGCAAACAAATCCTCCGGATGGTGGACTAAAGGAGGAAGTTATAACAAGCTATCTCCTGTTTGGAAAAGAATAGCAGCCCTGCTCCTTGTTTTAAAAAAAATCCGTCAAGTGCTATGTGGGATCTGGAAATAGGAAAAAATTATGGATGGATTGGTGGATTGGCCAGGCTAGCCTAAACTCTAGCTTTTGTCAAATCTTTTCTCTTGCAAGGAACAATGAGGATTATATTTCAGTGGTTGGGCAGAACTCTGGTAACTGGAACTTAAATCTCCGTAGAGCTCTAACAGTAACAGAAACTCTTGAAGTTGCTGATCTTATTACGAGATTATCTGCGGTTTGCGTCAGCAATGCTTTTGATACTCTGATTTGGATTCCTTGTCCCAAAGGTACGTTCGCTACCTCTACTGCATATAAAACTCTTCTCACCCCCCCTGCTCAATCTGGTCACTCCTCTGCAATTGCGTGGACTTTGCACGCCCCTCCAAGAGCAAAATTCTTAATCTGGACGGGTTGCCAAAATAAAATATTGACTTCGGACTCGTTAATACGTCGCGGAACTCAGGTTGCCGATCCTATGTGCCCGTTCTGCTTTGTCTCCACTGAAACTGCGGATCATATATTATTGTTGTGTAAATATGCTCACTCGGTGTGGACCACTCTCATCAACAAAATCGGCCTGTAATATTGCTCTTCTCAAAACCTCACAGAAACTATTCATACAAGCACTAAGGCTAATCTCCCAAAAATTGGAAAACTTTTAATCTCTTGCTACGTTGGTTACATCATCTGGGCCGTTTGGAAAGAGTGGAATAATCGAAGGTTTAATAAAAAATCGCTCCCTGATAATATTCGTAGCAATCAAGTTATTGGGCAAGTTACATCTTGGATTCGTATGAGAAAAGAATTTAAAATCCTTGAAGGAAACTTACGAGAAAACTGGAATCTGGTTGCAAAAATGTCTTATCCCCGTCGACCTCCTATAATGAAGACTTGGTCTCCCCCCCGGCCGGATACTTTAAACTAAATTTGACGGAAGTGCATTTGGTTGTCCGGGACCTGCTGGCTATGGTGGGGTTATTCACGATGATAAAGGGAATCTTCTCCTTTCTTTTGCTGGACCTATTGGGATTTAAGATTCTACTATGGCAGAGTTATCTGGATTATTTAATGGTCTCAAACTGTTCCATCAAAGGTTAGTAGGCCCATTATATGTTAAAGGCGATTCTCAAGTTGTTATCCATTGGGGGACTAAGAAATGTAAACCACCTTGGCGTCATTGGAATCTATTTGATGATGTATGTACCTTAACTTCTCAATTACAATGTATATGGAATTATATTCCTAGATCCGCTAATCACTTAGCGGATAAACAAGCTAAAACAGGAGTTTTTCTCCAACATCTTGTTGTGGAGGAAGGTCTTGTTTAGTTAGGTTTGTATCTCTCTCTCTCAGTAATATACTTTCACACTTTTCCTCAAAAAAAAAAAAAAAAGTCTATGAAATTGTTCTCTAACGTTTTACCCCACTCATTATGTATTTTAGGATCTCGTGACGACGAAGATGATTGGTTCCGCTCGTGAGACAGGGAGACTATACTATTTGGACAGCCACAATTCAGATAGTTTTTTACATGCCCTACACACCCTTGATTCACCTCTTCAGTGGCATCTCAAACTTGGTCATCCATCTCTAACAAAACTGATTCAAGTAGTTCCATATCTTCCTTCTAGTATTACTTTCCAATGCAAGTCATGTTAAATGGGCAAGCATCACTGGAGCTCATTTCTCATTTCATCTCATAAAACTAGTAAACCTTTTGAGCTTGTCCACTCAAATGTTTGGGGTCCTTGTTTCGTAACTAGTGAATTTGGTCACAAGTAATTTATTTCCTTTATTGATGATTTCAGTAGATGTACTTGGATTTTTCTCATTCGAGAAAAATCTGAAGCTTTGGATGTCTTTCAACTAGTTTTTAATGAAATAAAGAATCAGTTTGCAACTTCTATCCATATATTTCGTATAGACAATGGTCTTGAGTTTATGAATCGTAAATTTGGCTCTTTCTGTTTGTCACAAAGAATCATTCATTAGACTTCTTGTGTGTTTACTCCACAACAAATGGAGTTGCTGAATGAAAAAATCGTCTTTTACTTGAGGTAACTCGTACTATGATGATTCACATTAATGTGCCTAAGATTTATTGGGGTGATGCTGTTCTTACTGCATGCTTGATAAATAGAGTGCCGCTTTCTATTCTTGATGGCAATATCCCTATTCATATTGTTTTACCTACTGAACCTTTGTTTCCAGTGACACCTCAGGTCTTTGGGTGTGTATGCTTTACACGTGTTTTTGATCAGTCAAAGGATAAGTTATCTCCACGGTCTATCAAGTGTCTTTTTGGGGTATTCTCGACCAAAGAAAGGCTACAAGTGCTATTATCTATCTATGAGATAAACATTTGTTTTTGTTTATGTTACCTTTTTTGACGATGTTTCCTTCTTTGAATCTTCTACATCTTAATCGGTTCCACCTAAACCCTCTATACCTACTCCAGTTATTCCTCTTCCAGTTGATGAATGTGCTTCAGCTTCACGAGATGCTCCTACTGAAAAACCATTGCAGGTATATCAGCGCCAACGACAACCTTCTCTTTCTAATCCAGACCCCTCACATCAGACCATGACTCTTCCTCATCTCTTAATCCTGAGGTAAGTGATTTGCACCTTCCTATTGCCCTTCGGAAAGGTGTTCGTAAAGGTACCCGCCATCCTTTATCTCATTTTGTCTCCTTCGATTCCTTGTTTGATAACTATCGTAAGTTTGTTTTGTCCATCTCCACTTGCTCTATTCTTTTTTCTGTGCAGGTGGCCTTGTCGCAACCTCACTGGAAGAATGCTATGGATGTTGAGATGAAAACATTAACAGATAGAAGGACTTGGGAGTTATGTGACTTACCTCTAAGTGTTGCTATAGTTAGATGTCGATGGGTATATACTATTAGGTATAACTTAGATGAATAAGTTGAACGATATAAGGCTCATCTTGTTGTAAAAGGGTATACACAAACATTTGGGGTGGATGTTTTTAAGACTTTTTCTCCAGTTGTTCGCATGTCCTCTGTTCGTAGACTTATTTATAATACAGTCCATTATAGGTGGTCTCTATTCCAGCTAGATATTAAAAATGGCTTCTTATATGGTGACCTTGAGGAAGAAGTCTATATGGAGCAACCTCCAGGGTGTGTTGCTCAGAGGGAGACACATAAGGTATGTCGACTAAAGAAGGCTCTTTATGGCATAAAACCGAGTCCCCGAGATTGGTTTGAAAAATTTAGCCAAGTGGTTATATCCATGGGATTTCGTAGAAGCCATTGTGATTACTCATTATTTATTTTGAAACGATCATCTGGAATTATTATCTTACTGGTATATGTAGATGATATCTTACTGGTGTATCTTCTCTTTCTTTCAAATAAAATTATCAACATTTAAAAAAAAATGTAGATGATATCATTCTATCTAGGAGTGATAGATCAGGTATTGAAACAGTTAAATCCTAGTTGGCGAATCACTTTCAGACTAAGGATCTGGGTTAGTTGAAATATTTTCTAGGTATTGAGGTAGCAAGAAGCAAAAAAGGAACATAACTGACTTAGAGGAAATATGTTACTGATATGCTTCAAGAATATGGTCTTTTGGGGGCTAAACCTACGGATACACCTATGGAAGTAGGACTTGATCGTCATGATGATCAAAGTCCAGAACTAAAAGATAAAACAATGTATCGAAGGCTAGTGGGCAAACTCATCTATGCTACAGTTACTAGACCTGATATTTCATTTGCAGTGAGTGTAGTGAACCAATTCATGGAGCATCCATGTAAAATTCACATAGAGGCTGAACAAAAAATCTAGAGATATCTAAAGAGAGTACCAAGAAAAGGTCTCCTTTTCGCACCTAATAATCACTTGAAGATTGAAGCTTTCTCTAATGCTGATTATGCAAACTCCAAGCTTGACAGGAAATCAACCACTGGATGCTGTATTTTTGGGAATAAATTTAGTCAGTTGGAAAAGTAAATAACAAAATTTTGTTACTCGGTCTAGTGCAGAAGTGGAATATAGATAAATGTCCCACAATATCAGTGAGCTAATGTGGATAAAATTTGTTGTCCAGGAGTTTGGCCTCGATCAACAGGATCCTATGACTATATATTGTGATAACCAGGCAACAATCTTCATTGCGAATAATCCAATCTTTCATGAAAGAACAAAACATATAGAGGTAGATTTTCACTTCATCCGAGGTATAGTAATGGGGAAAGAAGTAACTATTCGGTATGTTCGGTCTGTTTATCAATTTGGTGATATCCTAACTAAAGCACTGGGAAAGCGTGAAGTCCTGAATTTTTACGGCAGGCTGGGATTGTTCGACATATACTCTCAGTTTGAGGAATATGTTAGGAATTAGATGCCCTAATTCCAAACTAACGAGAGCAATAAACGCAAAAGAAGGGAAAAATAAGCACATAAAAGCACAACAAGATTTATACAGGTTGGCCTCAAGGGGAGATTATGTCCTGTCTTCCGCCGTTGCAGTAATCCACTATGAAGATGATATAGTTTACAAGAGAAATCGCACACTTACAAGTGTTTCTCTCTAACCTCTCGGGCTGCAACTCGAGATGCTTCTTGGATTAAGATGATCAAACCCTAATAGCGGTGCCCCCCAATTTAAAGAGAAAATTAGGGTATCTGCGATACAAGAGTAAAATTCTTAAACTGCCCTTAATGAAATAACAATTAATATATCCACGACCAACTCAACGTAGGGCATTAATTAGGCTCTACAACTTAACATTGGAGTGTTGAAAAACAAGACATGGGTGTTTTGGTCATTTTACCTTCTTGTTATTTATATTTCTTGATGTAATTTTATTTTACATGTCAAACTATGTCTACAGACCAAATTTCATGTAAAGGGAATAGGAGATATAGAGAATTAGGGTTTTCACTTAAAGTTGGGGCAATGCTGTAAATTGACCTCGCCTACTCAACCCTAAATCTATAAATAGAAGTTGGAGGAAGTCTAGCCACGAATTTTCAGTTTTCTTTTCCAATTTCTCTTCTCCAAGCTCTCTCCTTCTCATTATCTCTTTTCAACGTTTCTTCTTCTTACTTTTTACAGGTAATGTGGTACTTTTTTACTTTTTTCAATATTTCTTTCCTGTAACTTTTCTGCAAATGGAAGTTTATTGAAATATTTTGTTCAGTGTCTCCCTTCAGCAGCTTGCCAAGTGAGATAATTTTCCTCTTGACATTCTATTTGTTTCTGGTTTATATTTGTTTTGCTAGCTTTAGGTTCTCTTTGAGTAATTCTTTTATATCTTTTTTTTTTTAGAAATAAGGTGTGAATATATGCAAGCAGAAGAGAGAACACATACTTGACTAAAGAAAGCCTTCCTCCATAACAAGTTGTTGAAGGGAAACACCTAATTTAGCCTGATTATCTGCTAAGTGAGTAGCAGATCTATGAATAGATTTCCATTTACACGACAAATAGGAAATTAAAGTACAAATACCCTCAAATAATTCCCAATGCCGCCAAGGAGGTTTTGTAGAATTCATACACCAATTGATAACAACCTTTGAATCTCCTTCAACACAGAGAGGGCCCACTAGCTTTTGCTTGAAGAGTTTTAAACCATTATACAACCCGAGGAGCTCAGTGGTGGTTGAATCAGATATACCAATTGGTCCAGCATATGATAAAAGCACATTCCCTTTCTCGTCATGAATGACTCCAAATCATCCCGGCCCGGGGCAACCAAACACACATCCATCAAAGTTTAATTTGAAGTGTCCTATCAGAGGTGGAGACCAAATTTTCATTATTGGGGGGCGTGATGGATGTGACATTTCCGCAATGAGTCGCCAATTACCACGCAAATTTGATCCTTGTAAGTTCTGGAATTCCTTCTGCATGAGTACACAGGAGGACACTTGGCCAATAGGGTAGTGGTGTTAGCCAGATGTTTGAGTTGAGGTTTGGTTGAGCAAGTGGAGGAGTGGGTGGTGTTGAAAGGCTGGGTTTTTTCTGGCGAGTGATACCTGGTTTGTGGGGGATTTTTTGGTGTTTGGTAACTTGTAGAAGGGTTTGGAGGAAATTTTTCCATCCGAGGCCAGAATTAAGAGTTTTTCTGTAGGAAGATCATACCCATAATCATCGAGTCACGTCTTTGAGTGATGACACATTCGAGGAAGCCTCCGTGGTATTTGGTATGGAACTGAAACTCCAAATTGCCGGTGAAAAGTGATCGTCCAAAACTTTTTCCAGTTTTACCTTTTGGATCTTGTCAAATATGACCAAGAAAGAGTCTAACGCGGTGATCAGGAGGGAGATGTAGGATCTTTTCGCTCCGAACTGTGAAAATATTCGGATGGCCGCACCACTTTTCTCTTTCATTTTCTGGAAGGATAGTGTGGCTTTTCCATTTCTGAATTCACACCTTGAAAGATCCTCCACCCAAATCAGTCGTCTTGAAGTTCGTGATATGACAATTTGCCAGTTTGCTTCTATGCCGTCTCCGAGGTCATTGTCTTCTTCACCATTGTCTTCAGTTTCTTGTTGTTCTCACCTCTGCTACTGTTGCTTCGCTAGACTTGCTCAGCTTTCGCCCCACTCTGTGCGATGTCCCACTCGAAGAGGTGGGCCAAATAGGTTGGTGGTTGGGGAAGAGTTACTCTAGGCCCCGTTTGGTAGGTGGGGGGGAGTTACTCTGCGTCCCGATCGTCGTGGTGCCATCCAATTGGGAAAAAAATCGCCATCTGTCCATCCTAGGGATTGTTAATTCTTTTATATTGCTATCCCCAATATGGAAATCAATTTATAAGTACCTCCCAATATTTAGAGATGCTACATTGTTTCACACAGGCAATGGAAGGACCCTTCTCTTCTGGTCGGATGAATGGTGTGGCCCCCGCTCCCTCTTAGAGGACTTCCCGCGGTTGTATAGGGTGGCTAGAGACCTCTCTTGCTTAGTGGCTGATTCTTTGAGGGATCAGTCGTGGAGTCTCCCATTCCGTCGGGGAGTAAATGATGAGGAATCTTCGGCTTTTTGCTCTCACCTTACTAGACTCAATAGTATTATTATCCGGGAGCATACAGTTAATAAGCTGACTTGGAAGCCCAACATTAATGGCCGTTTCACTGTTGCTTCTGCTTACTCTCATATCAGAAAGCTAGACTACAATATGCATGAGCACAAGGCAAATCTAGCTTGGAAACTCTCAGCGCCAAGCAAAATCAATTTTTTCTTGTGGTCGACCATCAAAGAACTGATCCTTACTTCTGACAATCTTCATAGAAGAGACTTCACCACCCCTGATCTTTCTTGTCCCCTTTGTGGCGTGTCTCTAGATTTTCTTGGCAAGTCTGGATGAAGATTTTTTAGAAGATTGGGCTCCCATTGGGGCTACATCAGGACCTCTTCGGTACCTTTGAGATGGTTAGAGGGAGTCTGCCTTTCTCGGTTGGGCAAGTTAATACTTTCGGCCTTTCTTGCGTATGTTCCATCGTGCATTTGGCTCGAGCGTAATAACCGGAGATTTAACTCCGAAACTTGCACCTCAGACAATATGGCTTCACATGCCGTTGGCCTTATCTCGAGCTAGCTTCATACAAGGAAGGAATTTGCCTCTCTATCAGGTGTTTCCCTTTGGGAAAATTGGAGCTTGATTGCTCACATGACTGGCCCCTGCATGACTCCAATTATGGTCATCTGGGATCCTCCCCCTTGTGACTGCATCAAACTCAATTTCGGTGGTAGTGCTATTGGCTGTTCTGGGCCGATTGGAGCAGGTGGTGTTTTCAGAGGTCACAATAGAGACCCTATTCTTTCTTATGCTGGACTTGTGGGCATTGCTGATTCTAATACTGCTGAAGTTAGTGCTCTTCTATTCTGCCTCCGAATTTTCAAGGAATGTCTCCATGGCAAGTTAATCATTGAAGGAGATTCGAAGACTGTCATCAGTTGGTGTTCCAAAGACAGCTCTCCTCCTTGGCGCCACTTGCCTATCACAGTCTGTATTGTTGACATTGTATCATCCATCCATTGTAATTGGAATCTCATTCCTAGATCAACCAACTCTTTGGCTGATAAATTGGCAAAATTCGGAACTGCCCAGCAATCTCTCATTGTTTGGGAAAGCTTCCCTCCTTTGTAATTTTCTCTTTTGAGCTTTTGTCTTAATACAATTCACTGTCACTTCGACTTACTCTCATATCAGAAAGCAAGACTACAGTCCTCATGAGCACAAGGCAAACCTGGCTTGGAAACTCTCAGCACCAAGCAAAATCAAATTTTTCATGTGGTCAGCCATCAGAGAACAAATTCTTACTTCAGACAACCTTCATAGAAGTGACTTCACTGCCCCTGATCTTTCTTGTCCCCTTTGCGGTGAGTGCGAAGAGATAGTCCGGCATGTCCTCTTACACTGTGGATTTTCGTGGCAAGTTTGGATGAAGATCTTTAAAAAAATTGGGCTCCAACTGGGGCTACATCAGGACCTCTTTGGCACCTTTGAGATGGTTCGAGGGATTCTCCTTCCTCGGCTGGGCAAGTTAATTCTTTCGGCATGTCTGGCGCATGTTCCATGGTGCATTTGGCTCGAGCGGAACAACCGGAGATTCAACTCCAAAGCTAGCACCCAAACAACACAGCTTCTCATGTTGTCGGCCTTATCTCGAGTTGGCTTCATACAAAGAAGGATTTTGCCACTCTATCGGGGGTTTCCCTTCAGGAAAATTGAAATTTGATCGCTAATATGTCTGGCCCTAGCAGAGCTCCTAGAATGGCTATCTGGGATCCTCCCCCTTGCGACTGCATAAAACTGAATTTTGATGGTAGTGCTATTGGATGTCTTGGTCCAGCAGGAGCAGGTAGTGTATTCAGAGGGCATAATGGAGACCCCATTCTTTCTTATCCTGGTCCGGTTGGCATTGCCGATTCTAATACTGCTGAAGTTAATGCTTTGCTATTCGGCCTCCAAATCTTCAGGGATCGTCTCCATGGCAAGTTAATCATTGAAAGCGACTCGAAGACGGTTAGTAGTTGGTGTTCCAAAGACAACTTTCCCCCTTGGCGCCACTGGCCCAACACTGATAGAATTGCTGATATTGTATCTTCTACGCATTGTAATTGGAATCTCATTCCTAGATTAGCCAACTCTTTGGTTGATAAATTTGCAAAATTCGGAACTTCCCGGCAATCTCTCATTGTATGGGAAGGATTCCCTCCTTTGTAAATTGCTCTTTTGAGCTTTTGTCTTAATAAAAATCAGCATCATTTAAAAAAAAAATCAGCATCATATACAAAAAAATCTTTTATATTGTTCTCTCGTAGTAAACTTCTTGTTATTTAAAAAAAGCGTCTTTAACTTATCTAATGGAATGTAATGTGGATATTACAAGTTCTTGAACACCATATATTTTTAATTGCAGGATTATGTTGGAAACAAGCGTTTGGAGCTGTCTGGCCAGTTGGTAGCTCTTCTTTTTGAGGTAGTATGTGCACCTTTTTATTATTCATTGATGCTGGTAAAACTTTTTAACTATATCACATAATGAGTTTATTTGTAGGATTTATTCAAGACCATGTGCCATGAAGTTGAAATACAGATGGATGAAGCTCTAAGAAAGCCTAGTCGTTCTAGTGTATTGGATTGTTCTCAGGTAACTGAATGGATTTAAAGACATTGAAATACTTAAATGTGCACAATAACATTGTAGACAACCTCTCTCGAAACTGGTTAATTTTTTGTCAATTTGTTTGGCTGATATGAGTGAACAGATCCTTGGTTGGGTCAAACAAGATTTGGGGGGGTGTGTCTCTTTTGGGTAGTGAGATTTGTTATTGAAAAATTTCCTTCTGCATGAGAAGAAAGTGAAATTCGTTATTAAAGAATTTCCTTCTGCATGAGAAGAAAGTGAGATTCGTTATTAAAGAATTTCCTTCTGCATGAGAAGAATGGCCCTTGCACGAATCGCGTGCGCACCTAACTAGCAACACCCCAACCTTCCCCATCGGTAGTCCCACCGCCAACTCCCCTATTCTGGCTGATGCAAGCAGCAGCAGCACCAGATCCTTGTCCACAACAACCAAGCGAGCCATCGGAGATCGAGGAGGACAGAACCCTTTGGCGACGTACATCGGACCGAAAAGTCTGTTGATCCAAAAGATGACTGGACTGTTGTTTCCCGACAACGATGACGATGACGACGACCCCAACAATCTTTCCATTTCTCCTATGGAAGCAATACAATGACTGTCGAAAGGATCAACCGCGCTCCGGACCTACCGTTCGCATCACCATTGCTGGCCCAAAGCTTCTTTCATCTGCATCCCGTTAGTGGCCATCTCCTCGTTCTATCATCAGTTTTTGCAAGTCACCACTGAGGTGGACATTGTTTCACATTCTTGTGAGTTGTGGTTCGGATGTTTTGCTTTCTTCTTCTTAGTGGCCACCTGTTGTGGACTCGATAGCAGAACGAGTCATCCAGCGGCGACGCGGATGAGTGGACTCAGTGGGGCAGTGAAGAACATTAGGCATTACATGTTCTTTTATTTCTTTATTTCATGAATGTTAAGTAGGAAGGCCTTAAGGGGCCTTATTGTAATAACTTTCATCTCGGGCCATGGCTTTAAGAGGCTATCGAATGGATTGAGAAAGAAAGCAGAAAATTATCAAGGATCTGTGTTCTCCTTCAACGAACTAGGGTCGGCGTTTCCTTGGAACCCAAGGTGCAGGACTCCCTTTAAGAGGCCATCACTCATCCCACTCCTACACTATTGGGATCTATCAAGACTGCACACAACACCATCCTGGTATTGCATGAATTATATCAAAACATTACAGCGGGAACAATGCCCTCATCTTGGACCATTCATGACCGCATCATTCTTAACAAACTGCACATTTATTTGCCTCTTGTGTCTCCTCTGATTGCCACCGTGTTATCAACTTATCATAACAATTATCATGAAGGCATCCAGAAAAAACTCTTTCAGATCAGGAAGGATTTTTATTGGGAAGGTATGAAATCCTCTGTTACTTCATATGTAACTGCTTGTACAGTGTGTCAGCGCAACAAGGCCGAGCACTTAAGCCCAGCAGGGGTGCTGCAACCGCTCCAGCTTCCCACGCAGGTTTGGTCAGATATATCTATGGATTTTATTGAAGGTCTCCGGAAGTCCTCCGGGAAATCTGCTCTTGTGGTCGTGGACAGATTCTCAAAGTATGGCCACTTCATTCCTTTGGAACACCCCTACACAGCAGTATCAGTAGCAAAGATATTTTTTTCTCACATTGTTCGTCTACACGGCATTCCGGAGTCAATTGTCAGTGATAGGGATGTCGTCTTCACTAGTCAGTTTTGGCGTGATCTATTCCACCTATGCGGCACAAAATTAAATTATTCTTCGGCATATCACCCTCAATCAGATGGCCAGACAGAGGTGCTGAACCGCACCATTGAAATGTATTTACAGTGTTTGGTGGGAGGACGTCCCAAACATTGGGTCGAATGTATTCCTTGGGCAGAGTATGCCTACAATACCTCCTTTCACATGGCCTTACAAGAGACCCCGTTCCGGATTGTCTATGGCAAGGATCTCCCCCCCCCCCCCCCCCGTCTTCTTTCTTATGTTCTAGAGTCCGCCTGGGTGGATGCAGTTGACACAACTGTCATTGAGCGGGATCAGTTGTTGGCAGTTACTCATCTCCGCCTATGGCAAGCCCAAGCTCGAATGAAGTAGTATTATGATCAAGGCCACAGAGACATTCAGTACAACCAAGGTGGTTTAGTTTGGCCGTGGCTCCAGCATTACCGACAATCTTCTATGACACACAACAGGCACAAGCTCTTGCCCAAATATTTTTGGCCATTCGTCATTTCTCAACGGGTGGGTGAAGTCGCCTATAAACTCAAGCTTCCTCTAGACGCAAGGATCCACGATGTTTTCCATGTGTTGTTCCTCCAACAATTCAAAGGCAGCGTCCCTCCTCTCACTTCGTCTTTACCATCGATGGAAGACGGACAGCTTTCTATCATGCCAACCAAGATTTTGCACTCTCGGCAGAATCAACAGCGCCGGGAAGTGTTAGTTCAATGGTCCCACTCTGACGCCACCAATGCAACTTGGGAGGACATCGACGTCTTTCAGCAGGTCTACCCCATGTTCGAGATTGTGGACAACCTTGTTTTTAAGGAGGAGAGTGATGTTGTGGACTCAATAGCAGGACGAGTCATCCAACGGCGACGCGGATGAGTGGACTCAGTGGGGCAGTGAAGAACATTAGGCATTACAATTAGGCATTACATGTTCTTTTATTTCTTTATTTCATGAATGTTAAGTAGGAAGGCCTTAAGGGGCATTATTGTAATAACTTTCATCTCGGGCCTTGACTTTAAGAGGCTATCGAATGGATTGAGAAAGAAAACAGAAAATTACCAAGGATCTGTGTTCTCCTTCTACGAACCAGGGTCGGCGTTCCCCTGGAACCCAAGGTGCAGGAATCCCTTTGACGAGCCTGATCCCCTTTTCTCCATCGATTTCTCCATTTCCATCGTTCCATTCCGTTTTATCTTCCTAAATCGTCACCATAGGTCGTCAGGGCAGAACAAGGAGACCTGGTTCTGATTCGGAAGTGTAAGAAACCCTCTCCCACCGTCGAATTACTCGTTCTATGGTCAGAGACCACAACACCACCTTCCGGGGATAGTGTGAATGCCAGATTATCTAGTGCTGGTGCAGCCTCACCTGGCTCGTATTTACATTCTAGAGCGAACTCATGACGGGTTTGGCTGGAAATCTCTATACAAGACCTCGTGTAGTCTGTTGCCTTCCTTGCCTTTGACGTGCGAGAAACAACCTCTACTTCACTCACTCCCAACCTTCCCCCCACTTTCTTCTGGCCTCCACCACCCCCCAAACATACTCCTGCCCCACCCTCCTCGACACCCACGACCTCCCCAGAATGTCCAACACCACAACCACCACCCTTCGCCATCACTCAACTAGAAGCAACTACAACTTCCGATACCATCGCCCTTCCTTCCAATCTCCTTTGCGATGGACGATCTGACTGTTCAATCATCATCAACACAATCCCCGGAGTCGAAAAACTTGTTGTTCTTCAATGGCTAATCCCTAGAGTTGAAAAATTATTTCATCGAAGACCACTTTGGTCCAGACGTAGTCATCTACCACCGTTACTTTGATTAAGGAGTGGCTGGAGCAGTGCTTTGTTGGAGCAATGAAGAGGTGGGCATCGTCCAACTTGGTTTTTTGGGAGGTGTCATTCGCCACTCTGAGTGGCTGCCCAAAGATTGTAGCAATGCTATTGAGAATGTTGTCAGTCCATAGTTACACTGGAATACCCTAGATAGAAATCCACTGCCCGTAGGGACTGGCAAGGACGGATGATTCCCACTCCTTAATCATCGACAACGGCGGATGCAGTAAGATAGGATAATCAATGCGGTGGCTTTATCACAAAGATTGGGAGAGAACAAGCCAACCAAGGGAGCCCAAGTAAGATAACTCTTGGTGAGTAGTCCAGTTGAAGACGAGCGCCGAACCAAGAGGCGAGGCTGGAATAATTCCAATGGGGCTCAATAATGGTAACAATTACTAAAGAGGTAAGGGATTGTCTTCCCAGTTGTAGGGAGTCAGGCAGAAAATCCTTGCCATAACAAGGTCATCGCGGCTTTGGACAATTTTGCACTCCTAGGATTTTTTTTATTGGAATATTGAGAAGCTAAAGGTGATCTTCTTGATGCAGAGATCCTTGGACCTGGTTGCAGACTTACTGCTAGCAGTGACAAGAACGAAGTGCTGGATGAAAGATGGGCAAGATGTTATCAGGACGGAGAGGAATGAGCGCTTCTCAATGTTCCTGATAGTGATGCAAATGAAAGCTCTTGAGCTCTCTTCCACATTGCTTATCAAAAGCTCATTGCTTCTGTAGATGAACTAGACTCCAGAATTTATTGCATTCTCACGTTGCCTTTTCCTCTTATTTCGAGCCTTCTCCCAACCGCGGTTTAATCCTCTTCTAGCTGACTGGTCCTCCGATTGCCATCACAATGCAAGTATGCGGAAAGAGACCCCGTCTCCTTCCCAATCTCGTTTTCTCGGACATTGATTCCAGAACTCCGTAACCTGTTGCTCGCTTCTCCCCTTTTGAATTGTACACCCTTTCCACAATCTCGGGTGAAACTATTCGTATCTTCCTCATTTCTCAGAAATGTCGGGTCCCGAGATCGCCTTCGTCGTTGTCGTTCCCTTCTTCCAATCCTTTTCGTGTTCAATCATCGTTTCTGGCTCCATTTCTGTCGTCAGGTTCTATCGCCATGTATCCGTTTCTTCATCACTCATTTTCCTTTTTTTTTTCTCCTCTTTGAATTCTTTATTTTTTGAAATAGTTGAACATTCACAACTATTTTTTCTTCCATGTTATTAGCTATGTTAATGAGAATTTTTTTTTAAATGGTGAATTTCCTTGATATAGGCAAATTACAAAAGGGTCAAGCTCCAAGGGGAACAGAGTCCCCAATAGAAATCCAAGACCTAGATACACCAAACTTCGCTAAACCATCAACTACATGATTAGTTGATCTGAAAATATCCTCCACTACATGATTGAGATTGAGGCCTTCAGAAGTTGACAATCTGATTTGGTGGCCAGACAAAAGTGGAATCTTCACAATATCCTCCGCTTACAAATTTATTAGTGGTTGACATCTAAATCAAAATATTCGTGAGATTTTCTTTGCGTCGCGTCTTTGTGTTCCGCTGAAGATAAATTTTTTCATATGGAGCGCCTTACAAGGAAAAATTTTCACTGCAGATATGCTCAGAAGAAGAGGCCACCCTGCTATTGATCCTCTTTGCCCCTTCTTCAACTCAGAGGTTGAGACATCCGATCACACCCTGCTCCAATGCTCCTACTCATGGAAAGTGTAGACTTCAATCCTTAGTAAGACGAGGCTTCAATTCTGTATGTCGGCAGATCTGATATCTTTTAGTAAGTTGCTCATTTGTACCCCCTTTCTTGGGCTTGGAAAGCTTATGGTCTCTGCTTGCACTGGCTTCATCCCGTGGGAGCTTAGGAATGAGCAGATATGCTCAGAAGAAGAGGCCACCCTGCTATTGATCCTCTTTGCCCCTTCTTCAACTCAGAGGTTGAGACATCCGATCACACCCTGCTCCAATGCTCCTACTCATGGAAAGTGTAGACTTCAATCCTTAGTAAGACGAGGCTTCAATTCTGTATGTCGGCAGATCTGATATCTTTTAGTAAGTTGCTCATTTGTACCCCCTTTCTTGGGCTTGGAAAGCTTATGGTCTCTGCTTGCACTGGCTTCATCCCGTGGGAGCTTAGGAATGAGTGCAATTGCAGGCGATTTGAGGCTAAATGTGATTCCGCGAAGAGAGTAGCCAAGCGTGTCTTGGGTCAAATCTCAGCGTGGCTTCTTACCATATGGCCTTTCTCCTCTTATGTGGGTTCCTCTATCCACGATAATTGGAGCACAATGGCAAAAATGAGATTTGAATCTAAGGCCTTTAAGCAAGAATGGACCCCCCAGAGCATGGTTTCCTAAAGTTGAATTTTTGACGGTTTTTTCTCTTGGCAATCCCTGGATTGCAGGCTTTAAGGGAGTTATCTCAGAATCCTCTAGAAACCAGCGTTCCTAGTATGCTGGCCTGTTAGGCATTGCTGACTCAACGTCGACTGAGCTCCAAGGCTTTCTTAATGGGCTTGGCGTTTTCAGAGACAATTGTAGTGTCCCTCTGCATATTGAAGGAGACTTAAAGGTGGTAATTGGTTGGTGCGAGTATGCTTCCTCTCCCCCGTGACACTATTGGGACTCTTTTAGGGAGATTCTTGAAATTGCTTCTCAATTTTCTTGTATTTGGTCTCACATTCCGAGATCTGCTAATTCGGTTGCAGATGTGCTTGCTAGGACGGGAGCAAACATTCTATCTCTTGTTGTTAGGGATTTGCTCCTATCCCCTTTGTAATTTTCTCTATTAATATATATATCTTTTTCGAAAAAAAGTTAAATCTGAAAATATGGTTCTTAGTAACAACAAATCCTAGAAGCATTGTTCTTGCCAATTAGTTAAGAATGCTGGATTTCATTTAAAATGGTGGGTGGTGGTATAATGCCCTATCTATAAACTGAGTCTGAAGTTACAAATTAATAAACTGTTAATTCTAGTGTCCCTTGAAATCAACAACAATTACAGAAGAATAGTACAGAGAGAAACAAGAGCAAAGGAAGTAAGAGGAAGAGAGATGAGATAGATGAGATATAGAGGTCGATCTTACTTTCAATCCTCAAAACCTTTAATTTAAAACATTTTTTTCTGATTCTCCTAGTTATAGTATTTTTTAAATCTTAGAATCATTATTTACATTAAATTGCACCTAAGCTAATTTTTAATTCTCACTAGGACTGTTTTTCTACTACTTGAGCATTCTCCCTCATGTTAGGGCTTGTATATCCCAGCTGCTTAGCATTTCACATATTCAGCCAAGTAATCTGATTGCATCGCCTTAGTAGACGCATCTGTGTGTTACTTTTGTGATGACATGTGTTGGGTTGTAGTTGAATTGCACTTATCTTTCATGAATTGACAATTTACTTCAATGTGTATAGTTTGTGCATGAAGGATTGGATTTTTGCAATTTGATTAACTGCATGTGTATCATAATACAGTTTCATTGCTTCTTCTACTGGCAAAAGCAATACCTGAAATAAGACTTCAACCTATTGATTCCTTAGATTGAACGAGCCATAGCCCTGTATTACACTTTAGCACTTGATCTGGTTACCTTGTTCTTTTTTTTGTTGCACCAAGTAATCAAGTTCCCTCCTATTAAGGTACAATAGTCTAATGTATAAATGCAGTGCCCATTCACTTCTGTTGTGATGTCTGCCAAGCAGTGAAGATTGAATTACTTTTATTTTTTTTGTATTGCTGGTTCCTTTCTAGACTTCTTTTTTTTTTTTTTTTCCTTTTGAGAATAATGAGAAATTGATTGCAAAGGGAAGAGAAGGTTACAAATTACTTGCAATCAGGGAACTTCCCTGTATTACACTTTAGCACTTGATCTGGTTACCTTGTTCTTTTTTTTGTTGCACCAAGTAATCAAGTTCCCTCCTATTAAGGTACAATAGTCTAATGTATAAATGCAGTGCCCATTCACTTCTGTTGTGATGTCTGCCAAGCAGTGAAGATTGAATTACTTTTAATTTTTCTGTATTGCTGGTTCCTTTCTAGACTTCTTTTTTTTTTTTTTCCCTTTTGAGAATAATGAGAAATTGATTGCAAAGGGAAGAGAGAAGGTTACAAATTACTTGCAATCAGGGAACTTCCCTGTATTACACTTTAGCACTTGATCTGGTTACCTTGTTCTTTTTTTTGTTGCACCAAGTAATCAAGTTCCCTCCTATTAAGGTGCAATAGTCTAATGTATAAATGCAGTGCCCATTCACTTCTGTTGTGATGTCTGCCAAGCAGTGAAGATTGAATTACTTTTATTTTTTTTGTATTGCAGGTTCCTTTCTAGACTTCTTTTTTTTTTTTTTTCCCTTTTGAGAATAATGAGAAATTGATTGCAAAGGGAAGAGAGAAGGTTACAAATTACTTGCAATCAGGGAACTTCCTTGCAATCTCTTGTTGTTAGGGGATAGCTCCTCCTTTTTTCTCTGGTTCTCTTAATAAAACCACCTTTCATAAAAAAAAAGGGGCTAAACAGGCCCCAGCACCAGCCAAATTGATAGCTCAATATAAAAAAAAAATCAAATCAAAGAAACATACATAATCAAATCCCAAATGGTGTGATGCAAAAACCAAAAACCAGCAGGGCCATCCAGTGTCCATAAGATAAGAATGACTTCCCATCAAAGGAGAAAGAGAAATAGCCAGCCATGCCAAGCTATCAGCCAACCATTGGCACTCCTCAGAGTATACTTCCACTGTAAAGATAACCCATGACATCAATCCATGATTTCATCTTCAAAACGCCAAATTCATGGAGGCCTGGCAACTGACAAAAGCCATCCAACAACCACAGTTGAATCATTCTCAACAACAAGAGGCCTATCAAAATATGTTCAGCCTATAGAGCAAAGCTCGAAGCTTTGCCTCATTAGAGTCAATTCTCTACTAGAAGTAGAATAATACCCTCATGACCTGGTCCAGATAGTCACCGAAGATTCTCCCATATCTTGTGGTGCCTGAATTTCTTTTGAAACTGTTGTCAAAATTCTATGTCAACCACCCTTCCTGAGAGGACTTCCATGGGATAACATGACTACCTCTAGAGTCAGTAAATGTCGTGGCTTCATGCTAGTGTGACCTCAAAACAGTGCTAGAAAGTGATGCCGGACAGGATAGCAATTATCCTGTAGGCGGATCAAGCTGAGAATCACGGGAGGAACGCAAGAAATCCGCCCTGAAATCGTAAAGAAATTCCTCTAAATCGATTTGAAATATCATTCAACAACCATCCCTAAACCCTAAACAGTCTTTTAACCAAACTCAACGCCCCCGACAAGCCCGGGTTGCAGCTCTGAATAACACGAACTCTAACCCGAAGAATTATGGTCCATCCCGGGTTCAATACAAAAGCTCCGATTAATGATCCGACTATGGGTCAGACTCCGACTAAAGATCCGATTAAGGATCCGACTACTTACCTCGGATCCGATTAAGGATCCGAATATGTACCCGCATAAGATATTCTCGCCTGCATCAGTCTCCTCGGGTTGGAAAGAACTTGCCCTCGAGGTCATAATAGCTTCAGCGGAACCCAAAAACGAAGGACACAAGGGTGAGACATGAAAAACATCAAAAGTCCTCAAATGACGCGCGGGAATGGCCAGCTTCGCCTGCTCAGGCGGCAATCAAGGAGGAGGATCCTCCGTGACGTCTCCATGCTCAACCTCTACTAAAAACATGGCTATCGGAGGATGAGTGGGTCTTGCCTGACGAGATCAGACAGTCGCGTCGGACACAACAATTGCACAAATACCACTGTCACTGATCATACTGCAGACTGGATCAACAACGGGGCAGGTCGAGTGGAAAAGATTGGCCTTCAGCCAATCATCCCCTAAAGCCCCCTGGGGAGGCACCAGACTCTGACGAACAACCAGAGGAGCATGGCCATCACCACACAACACATCGCCATCATCAGCAACATCAGACACAGGTTCACCAAGCCGCGCAATGTCATCGACCATGTCTTCCTCAACAGCTGCATCATCATATATAGGGTCACCAAGCTCCTCAATCTCATCGACCACGTCTTCCTCTACATCATCAACATTAAACACAGGTTCCTCAACATCATCATCATACACAGGGTCACCACACGCCTCATTGTCAGGTAACCGGGTGATGAATCGTTCGGCCTGTAACATACCAGAAAACTCGGGTAACGTTACTCTGAAACCGAGGTCTAAAGGTCGATCTCCCGGACCGCGGTGCTCCCTCTAGCCTAAACTCTGGTTGTCGAAACTGGGATCGTAATGGTGAGCTTCCATCTCACGAGACTCGAAATCTTGCGTCGTGAGACGCTGGGTTAACTCTGCGACTTGCCTCTACAAATCTGCAATTTTTACTAACTTGGCGACTTGCCTCAACAAATCTTCAAGTATCACTGCTTGTACATTACGGTTGCGATCACGACCACCATCCATGGAAGACAATATTTGTCCACTTTTTTTTTTTTTAATAAAAAAATAAAAAAAATAAAATAACTTAGGGTTTTTCCCCAAATCAAAAATACCTCAACGCTGGAAACTGTCCCGACGTCGATGGAAATTTTCTTCTGATATCGGGATTTCGGAGCCCCTTTTTTTCGAAATCGAGACCTCTCCCGGCGGCCCTCTCCAGTCGTCGTCTCCGGCAGCCCGAGGTGCACCTGCCTCGCGCGAGGTTCTCCTCTCCCGGACGAACCCCTGTTGCGGCACCACGAAACCTCTGTTTCGGCGCCCGTGTTCGGTCAGTCCCGAACTCGTTCCGTTCGGCCAACTCCGTTAACGGTTGTTCCGACGACGGCGACGGCAACGGCAACGTCGTACGATAGTTCCGGCGGTGACGACGTCGATGCCGAACCCTTTCCTTGCCGATTCCCTATCTTCCTGCAACTCCAGAGCCTCTGCTCTGTTTCTGTAACTCCGGCAGCAACGTTGAGCGGTAGCGCAACGACGACGGCAGCAGTGTTGAGTGGTTGCTCAACGGTGACAGCGTCGTCTTCGTCGACCCTTCTGCTCGATGCAGCGTCTCTGGCTAGATCAGCTTCTTCCCGAGCCTAAAGCTTTGATACCAACTGACGCCGGACAGGATAGCAATTATCCTGTCCGGCGTCAGAAAGTTACCGCAATGATGGCAATTTACTAACCCAAAATTGAGTATGGTGAATCATGTCAAATTTCTGCAGCATAGCAGACATCACATGTTAGGGAAAAGGCAATTAAGAAAATCTGATCAACAGACTCATCCTGCAAAGGACAAAATTTACATGTACTATCATGAACTACCTGACCGATGAAGTAATTGATCTGTTTAAATTTTTTTCCTTCTGAAACACACCACATAAAATGCTTAACTTTGGGAGGTGCAGGGCATCGCCAAACCAGAGATGAAAGAGGATGAGAACAATGCATAAAAGTGGAAACATTGTTTTCATCATCAGGACTAAATTTCTCAGCAACCAAAACACTTCAGTCAACTCTTTCTGGTGTAAATTTCACCGAAAATGCAAATCGCAAGCCCCATTACTAAATTTGTCCTGAACCAAGACTTGTTGATCAGCAACCAAACGAAATAAATGCAGAAAAGATGCTGCTAGGGGAACTTTGTCAATCTGTATATCTGACCAGAATTTAACCTCATTCATGCACCGTTGGAACTTGGCAGCCTTCCCTGTAGGGGTGGTTGAAGTTAAATTTTGATTGCTTTTAAAAAAGGAATCTGGACCTGGAGGGGGTGAGGGTATCCTTTGGGTTTGATTGCTTCAGGTTCCTGAGGGTATATTTTGCTCTATTTGGTGTGTGTGGCACCAGTACAGAGGCAAAACTCTAGGTTTTGCTTTATGGGTGGAAGGTATATTGGCGGCATTTTGATTTCTCGCTTGATAAGGATGAAATTTAGACCCTTTTTCAGTGCTATTACTAGTTCCTTTCCTTTCATCAAACACTTGTTGACCTATTTTGTCTTAATCTGCCCTTGATCTGCCTTAGGTCCTTGGTGGCATGTTTCTTTCTGTTTCGTTTATTATTTTTTTTGTTTTTTTGCACATGGATTCTGTGTTAGCCGTATATGTACTTGTTTCTCTTGTTGCGAACCATTTTTCGCCACTTTGTTTCTTTTCTAAACGAAGACTAGGGTTACAATTATCAAACCAGAGAACAAGTCCAGATTGTGGAGGTGAGAAAAAGATGATTGCTCTGTTTCTAGTAGAACTTCACTTTGAGATGACGGAGATTCTGTCTTTATTGCTGTTCTTCATTTAGTTGAGCAGCATCATCTCTTGTTTGGGTAGGACATTGGTAAAAGAATCCATTTCTGTTTTATTATGTGGCAAATTCATACCTGCTTATGGAATTTCATTATGTGATTCACTAGAACAATCATTGAGGAAATCATAATATCTTCTCTTTTATAAAAATCTTTTAACTTAAATTATCTTTTAAACTACTACAAAATTTGAATTCAGTTTCTTTTTTTTTAAAAGAACTTTTTTTAATGGTAAGATGCTTCTATTAAGCTAAAGAAGAAATTTCATCGAACGAAATATATAATGGAAAACTATAGGGAAGGAATTGCCAACAACAAGAGATGGTTTACAGACTCCATCTTTGGCTAGAACGGCTATAGAGTTTTCAATCCTCAAAGTGTACTGCCACGAAACCACATATGGCTGACCAATGTCCAATACTTCCTCATGAATGTATGTAAAGTGCAATGAAGGCTTTAGATTCTCTTTCATCCAACTCATCACAGTAGAAGAAAAACCGTCTACAATCAGAGCAGAAAAGTTTATGAAGTAAAGCTTGCAGACTTGACTTAGAGCTCTGATTTTCCGCTTCAGCTGAATGTTTCCAACCAATGGGACCTGAGAACACGAGCTGGACCTCACCATTAAAGTTTGCAGCCTTGACTTAGAGTTCTGATTTTCCGCTTCAGCTGAATCCTTCCAACTAATGGGACCTGAGAAAACAAGCTGGTCCTCACCATCATGATTCCTCATGACTTCACCAATACCGGCCAGACCCAGATTTTCCAAATGCAGCTTCCATTGAAGTTTAATGTGAGGCTTCCTAAAGGAGGGGAACCCCTGGCAATAGAAGTTGGGGTTGATGCTGTGTAAAAGTTGCAGCCAGTTCAAAAAAATAAAACTTCAAGTTCATTTTTTTTGTAAAGATATAAGGTCATACGCCATGTAAGCTAACTTCTTACCTGTTATTTGAATAGACAAATGCGTTTCTTTATTTTCCGCCCGTTATTGTCCATTTTACATATTTTTTTGTAATGGCATGAAAGAACAATTACAATGTGTTTTGTTTTCTTGTATATGCATATGTTCACATTAACCAAGCCAAATTTATCATATGGTAGAATGTATTTTACTTGACGAAAGCATTGCTATATTGATGCTTTTTAACTTCAGGAATGATTTTAGTCTTCTGGTGTTTTCGGTATATGCTTGTAATTTTATGATACATTCTGATCCTTGTGTTGTTGTCATCCTTCCTTATTTCAATGTTGTTCTTGTCTGTACTGTTCTGTAGTATTTCAGAAGCATCATGACAATTACACATGGTCTAGAA
This sequence comes from Aristolochia californica, assembly GCF_029961685.1. NCBI lineage: Eukaryota > Viridiplantae > Streptophyta > Magnoliopsida > Piperales > Aristolochiaceae > Aristolochia > Aristolochia californica. The sequence continues at coordinate 12,476,539 of NW_027181782.1, read as the reverse complement.
AGATCCCTTTCTTCAGGGAATTGGGATGTCAAACGATTCAAGATGCACAGAAAAGGTGTTTCACAGGTTATTTTTTGTTTCTATATAGTTAAATTATTTTTGTTCTTATGATAAGAAAAAGTGTTTTTGTTCCTTTCTTTTTCTTTTTCTTTTTTTTGAAAATGTTTGTATATCTCTTTCTTCTGCCAATATCTGATACCGTAGCTAAGAGGGTATCTGCCGTCAGCATTTTGCTGTGGGGTAACACTCTTCCATCAGTATCCTGAGGCCCAAGTTTTGTCCTTTCCCTGTCCTTTGTATTCTTGAATATTTGATATGAAGCATTTCTTCGAAGAAAATGAGGGAAAATATTAAATCATACTTATTCTTGCAGGTTGTTTCGAGGCTCTCATATATTGCCGCTCTGGGTCACATGACGAGAATTTCACCACAATTTGAGAAGACTAGAAAAGTAAGTGGACCAAGGGCATTGCAACCTAGCCAGGTAAGAAAATGTTCATTCCTTCAGCACGATATATTCTTTGAGATTTCATTATCTTCATTTATGCAGATGTTGTCTTCTTCTTCATTTTATACAGTGGGGCATGCTCTGTCCTTGTGATACTCCTGAAGGTGAAGCTTGTGGATTGGTGAAAAATTTGGCCTTGATGACTCACGTCACAACTGATGAGGAGGAGGGCCCTCTAATATCTTTGGTTAGTTAACTTCTCCAACATTTGAGATTTCAGCATGACCCATTATGTTTTGTTTATGCGATGTTTTGCTCTCTCAAAAAATTGGCGAGATGAATTTTTTCTTTTTTTTCTTTTTTGAGATGAGATGAGATGTATTATTGAGAGAGGAAATTTTCAAGGTGGCCTCTAGGGGTACTTGTGTTCAAGAAAAACATAAGAAGAAAGAACATACGCCCAGGAAATACATATCAATTAAGGAAGTACAAAAAGATGCAGGGGATCAAGATAATGGTTGATTAAATGGGAGAGAATTCCCATTAGGAAGCTTTTGCCTGGAGGTTACTTGGTTTTGCTAAGGATTTCTGTCCCACATCATGAGCTTATTGTTGCTGCTGCTTGGGTACTAGCTTGGAACCTTCACTTCTGCCCCAGACTAAATAATGCAGAAGCTTCTGATGCTTACCGTTTAATTAGTGTCATCAGTGCTGTCAAGATCTAGACGCAAGTACAAGATAAGATGATTTGGATGCATGCAGAAAATGGCAAATTCTTTGTCTCCTCAACATATGGACACATCAATGGATGGACTGCTAGCCATGTGGAGCATGAGGCTGCTATTGCTTGGTGCCTTTCTGCTCCCAACAAATTAAAAATTTTCCTTTGAAGCGCCTACTTAAACAAGATTCTCATAGTGGACAATCTTCATAGGCGGGGCAACCTTTGCCCCTTTTGTAACACTGAAGAAGAAAGTGTCATCCATCTTCTCCTTTATTGCCCATTCGCATGGCAGGTATGGACCTCTCTTCTTAATTGCATAGGCCTGCAGCTTTGCCTTCCAAAGGACCTCATCGACACTTGGTGAATGCTTTTGGAGACGAATATCCCCAAATTGGGAAAGCTGCTCCTCTCAGTGTGTTTGGCACGTATCTGTTGGTGCCTTTGGCAAGAAAGAAACAATCGAAGGTTTCAATTACAAGTTTGGTTATATGGAGGAGACCACTAATCGTATTGTTGGGCATGTGTCCTTCTGGCTTCTGACTAGGAAGGAGTTTGCTTGCCTATCCTTCAATTGGCATCTTGTGGCTCAAATGTCTGGCCCTCCCAAGCAATTGGCTATGAATGAATGTCAGCCACCTCCTTTGGGCACCCTCAAACTCCACTTTGGTGGTAGTGCTATTGGTAATCCTGGCATGGTTGGTTTTGGCGGTGTCTTTCCCGGCTTTAATGGGACTCCTCTCATCACCTATTTGGGTCCATTGGGAATATCTTACTCTACATTGGCGGAGCTCTGGGCTCATTATTTAACGTGATCACCTCAAAGACCCTTATTCATTGAGGGTGACTTGAGGGTGGCTGGTGCTCCTCACTTGTTGTGCTTCCTTGGTGGCATTTGGACATTATTTTTGTAATATTATGTTCCTGATTTCATGTTCCTAGATCAACAAATTCTTTTTCTGACAATCTTGCTAAGCAAGGGCCTCCCTCCAATTCCTTATTGTAAAATGGCTCTAGTCTTCACTTTTGGACGGATTGGTGGTTGGACGATGGTCCTCTTGCCTCTTCCCACCCAATTTTCTTTTAGATCACTTCTTGTCGTGACCTCTTGGTCTCTGATGCATGGAAGAATGGTTCATAGGATCTTTGTCTGAGACGAGGCCTTACTGATGTGGAGGCCATATATGCTTGTGATATGATTGATGGTCTTGACAGTGTTTGGATTCAACCGCTGGTGATTGACCGACTGATCTGGCTCCCCTGATGACAGCGAACGCTTCTCTGTCACCTTGGCCTATCGTCACCTTATGGGTTGGACACAACCTCCCGCCCTTTACCAAGCTGCTTTTGCTTGGAGGCACTTGGGGTGGAAGCCGAGACAATCAGTCACCTTCTCCTCCATTTTGCTTTTTGCCTAGAAGGTCTAGACCTCTATGATTGATAGCATGGGCCTCAGTTTTTGCATCCCCCCTGACTTGAGCACCATGTGCCGTTTCTCATTTGGCACTCTCCCTAGCCTCGGTAAGTTTTTTGTTAGCTGCTTGCATTGCTTACATTCCATGGTGCCTTTGGACTGAAAGGAATTCCAGACGGTTTAATCATGCCTCGCGCTCTGCCACTGAGGTGATTTGCACCGCTATAGGTCTTATCTTTACTTGGATTCGCACTCGAAAAGGAATTGTCTGTCTATCATGTACCCCTTCCCGCACCAACTGGAAGATCATTGCTCTGATGTCCATTCCCTCAACGCCCCACCAAGTTGATTCTTTGGTCCTAGAGGAATTGCTATTATGTCATACTCTGGTCCTCTTGGTGTTGCGGACTCGACCACTGTTGTGGCCTTCTCCACGGGCTTCGCATCTACCAGGATCGCTTCAGATGTCCACTGATTGTGGAGGGCGACTCCAAAGACATCATTGGTTGGTGCTCCACCGCTTCCTTCCCCCCGTGGCATCACTGGCAGCTTTTTCTTGATATTATGGATATTGTTTCTATTACCTCTTATACTTGGTCCCATGTTCTTAGATCAGCCAACTCGGCTGTTGATTTATGTGCCTAATTGGTTCCCTCCCTGCAATCTCTTGTTGTTAGGGGAGGCCTCCCTTGAAGTACTTTTTTGGTTTCCTTCATAATTGAATCATCATCATTTCAAAAAAGGACCGCCCATTTGAGTTGTTTTTTCCTTGTTTCCTAAAATAATAGCACATCCATCTAAAAAAAAGGTGAGCTTGAGGCGGTTGAGGGACCTGCTCGTCATCCTTCCTACGCCGCCCTCGAACCCCTCCCCGAAATCCCCCTGCCCCTACACCCCCCCCCCCCCCCCCCCCCACAGGACAACTGTCAGCTATCAACCCCGCCTCGAGACCCAACTTCTTCCCCGTCAATACCAAATGCCGCCATCCCAACCCATCAAATCCCCTGCTCCCTCGTCGCTCCTGAAAAATATCTCCCCCCCGACTCATTAACCCTTCCCAAAACTCTGAAAAAACCCCTCTTCCACTTCCCAACAATGCCTCGGAAAATCAACCAATAGTCTCCTACCCTGTTGATGGATGGGAGATCTGTCCTTTCTTCACTGCCAGCTCAGTTGCCTTGAGCCCCCAAGCTCCGACTCCCTAAAGAGCCCTGTCAACACCATCACCTGGAAATTCCCCTGCTGTCATCAGACTCGGGATCCTTCTGTGATCAATGGGACGCAAACCCCAAAGACCCTCTCATTGAATGGCAAAAAAAATGCCAACGTATATAAATACCCCCTCCCCCGCATTTTTTGCCCAACCCCCCTAAAGACCTTCAAGCCTAACTGCACAATGGAAGCCTCTAGCTCAAACACCAAATCTCCCACCACCCTTCCTCTCCCTGCACCCTCCATAGTCAATACAGAAAAAAGGCTTCCCATATCCCCTTTCGCCTTTACATACTCCAAAAAATGGAAGAAGGACAAAGCCAAAGTAACCAGCCCCTCAAAACCGAGCACCCCTAGAAGCCCTCCACCAAACCTCTTCCCTCCAATACCCGAATATCTGGCTGACTTCGCCCAGATAAACCAGAGCAAGGGCCAAGCTGACCTCCTCCAATTCCTACAAGAGCAAGAGCAAGACTTCCCTCTAGAAGAATTCATTGAAATGACACTCCTTGCGTGGGTCTTCTGCAATTATTACCATGGAGCTTCTCTCTGCCCAGAGAGGGATATCACCCCCCCCCCCCCCCCCCCCCCAAAATGATTATCCTCTCATGGAACGTCAGAGGAAATCGGCTCGCGGTCCAAGCGCACCATCATCAAAGCTGCTTTTTTTGAAAGTAAGTCAAATATTGTAATATTAATAGAAACTAAGCTACAATCTTTTGACATTTCTGTGGCTCGTGATCTATGGTACAATTCAGACCTTGAATGGGCAAAGGTCGACGCGATTGGGCACTCTGGTGGCATCCTTGTCATTTGGAACCCAAACTTAGTTGACGCCACTCTCTCTCAGCCGGGCCGTTTTTCTATTGGCATTCGTTTCCTTGACCGCATTCTGGGGACATCCTGGGCATTAGCTGGAGTCTTTGGCCCAACTCGTCAAAATGACCGAGCATCCTTTTGGGAAGATCTCTCTCTTTGTCCAACTTTGGGATTTGCCCTGGCCCTTTGTCAGGGATTTCAACGCCATCCTTCTCTGTTCTGAAAAAAAGTCCTCCTGCTACCCGAACCACTACCACTATGAGAGCTTTCTCCGACCTCATTGGAAGCCTCGAACTCTCTGAAATTCCTCTCTCTGGAAAAAAATTCATCTGGTCAAATGGCCACACCTTTCCTATCCTTTCCAAGCTTGATAGATTCCTTGCCAACAATGAGTGGCTCCAATTATTCACCAACACTTCTGGCCAAGTCCTAAATAAAGTTGGCTCTGGTCATTGACCTATTCAGCTCAATACTCACCCCCCTGCTTGGGGGCGTTCTCTGCTTTGTTTTGAAAACTCCTGGATCCTCAATGAGTCATTCAACTTTGATCTTGCGGTCTGGTGGCAAAAACTTGCGCCACACTCTAATCCGGGCTGACCGCTCCTCAAAATCAAAGCCTTGAAGGCGAAGACCTGCACTTGGTTGGTAAATCATCGTGCTGCTGCTGCTTCCCAGAAAGATTCAGTACGTCGCAGCATCTCTGAGCTTGATCTGCTCGAAGAATAAAGGTCCCTCTTTCCTCCTGGTTTACTTCTCAGAAATCAACTTAATCTGGAATATTTAACTTTACTTACCCCCATGGCGTCACTGGCAGATTTTTCTTGATATTTTAGAGATTGTTTCCACCATTTCTTGTACTTGGTCTCATATACTTAGATCAGCCAATTCGGCTGCTGATTTGTGTCATAAATTGACCACCTTCCAACCCCCCCATTGCCCTGATCTCTTCTGTCTTCTTCATTTTGGTGCACCTGAAATTTAGATATAAGGTCCTAGATTATTAACAACAGCTGAACTTGATACTTCTGATAGTTCCATTTTAGCTGAACTGATGGTCTACCAATGCATGAATCAACTGTTCCATTAGGTGCCAGCTGTGCTTCTGAAGTGAGGGTTTGACTTATTTAAACATGAACTATAATGCATTTTCCAGACCTCAGTTTCTTTATTCAGTATGCATATGTTTGTCATTTGTTAACGCTCATGTATTTTTACTTTCTACTATCTGGATTCTAACATTTTTTGTTTTGTCTTAGTGTCATAATTTGGGTGTGGAAGACTTAGAGTTGCTATCTGCGGAAGAGCTTCACTCTGTAAACTCATTTTTAGTTATATTTAATGGGCGCATTCTTGGGAAGCATAGGCAGCCTATGGTATGCACTTCTGGGAGATTATTTACATTAAAATGACATTGTATGATACCTTGGATACGTCATAACTACTTATCTGCTCTCTTTTCTTTTTGTAGCGATTTGCTAATGCCATGAGAAAATTGCGAAGGGCGGGTAAGATTGGGGAATTTGTGAGTGTTTATGTCAATGAAAGACAGGTATAATCTTGTAGTTATAATTCAAGTAGTTGTTGTAGTTAGGAGTGGATTATTAGCTTATAAATCTAACATGGAATTCTTTATTTTGAGCTTTTGATTGTCTTGTAATTGGCATTAACATCTCTCTACGATGCTGCCAGAAATGTGTTTATGTTGCTTCAGATGGGGGTCGCGTGTGTCGTCCACTTGTTATTGCAGACAAGGGCATCTCTAGGATCAAGGAACATCATATGAAAGAATTACGGGTTTGTCTCATCCATTTTTGTGAAGATGCATCTCTGGTTTACTTGTGGAAGTTTCTTATATGATTTCTACTATCCAGGATGGCATCCGTGTGTTTGATGATTTTTTACATGAGGGGCTGGTAGAGTATCTGGATGTTAATGAAGAGAACAATGTAGAGGTCAGTTACCAGTACTTGATCCTGAGTCTGTGTTCTGTTATTGCAAATCCTAATATTTGTAATTTAAAGTTATCTGTAACTTATCTTTTATAGATAGCTTTGTATGAGGGAGAGGCCCAACCTACAACGACACATATAGAGATTGAACCTTTTACCATTTTAGGAGTTTGTGCGGGATTAATACCCTTTCCTCACCATAACCAATCTCCCAGAAATACATATCAGGTGCTTTTCATTTTTTCTTTATTTTTTAATTTTTGTTATTTTGTCTTTATCATTATGCTTGTATTTTTTTGCTGTTTTTTACTGCTTCAAAGTTTAACATTGTCTGTTTTATTTTCTGTAGTGTGCTATGGGTAAACAAGCCATGGGAAATATTGCTTATAACCAGGTAAGTTCTTCTATATTGTTATAGTACCTTTGTTACTTTGATGTTAATTTTAGTTTGAGTAAAGTAAGGATTTTTTTTTAAAAAAAAAAGGAAAACACAAGGCCAGCTAAAGGAGCACTCCCTTTACAACAAGAGATTGGAGGGAGGCTCTATGCTTGGCAAGAGAGTCAGCTAAAGGATTGGCTGACCTTGGAACATGGTTCAAAAAACAATGAAAAAGAGATACAGTTTCAGAAATCTGATGAAAAATGGCCCAGTGCCTCCAAGGCGTGTCAATAAAAGAAAAAAGAAAAGAAAAGAAGAACACCAGCTGATCACCACTTGAAGTCACCCTCAATAATGAGAGGACTACTAAGATGGTCATTGAAGATGAAGAGACCTTGGAGGAGGGCATAGAGCTCCGCCGAAGTAGAGTCAGCAATACCCAGCATAGGTAATAAGAGGGGTACCATGAGCATTACATAATACACCACCGAACCCGACAATGCTCGGGTTGCCGCAAGCGGTGGCGTCAAAATTGATCTTGAGGATCCTTGGGCAAGGTGGTTTCCAAGCAAACGGCAGGAGGACAGGTGGGAGCGTACATGTTGGCCAACATCCACCAGTTAGTGCGAAGATGGGTACCAATCAGGCTAGCGAATTCTTTTCTGGTGTGAAGCCAAGAGGAGACTAGCCAACAATGATGCTGGACAAATCCTCAGCGTTGCTGACTTTGCAATTAAATCTTCTGTTATTTCTCTCCCTCCAGAGGACCCAAGGAATGTGGGCCAGACAGGTTGATAGCAGAATCTTCCCCATTTTTGGGATAGAGGTTCCCTGAATCAGTCTACTAGTGCTGAGAAGATTTCTAGGGAGGTAAAGCTGAAATCCGATCTAACTAATTGGGCGAGTCTAAACCTTCCAGGCGAAGGGGCAGTGGAGGAGGTGGGATACCTTCTCATCTTCAGGAGGCAAAGGATGCAAGGAGTTGTTTTGCCACACTTTCTCAGGTTGTTTGCTGTCAGGATTTTATTTAGGATGGCGCACCAAAAGAACTTGATTTTCAAAGCTGAGAGACCCCAGGCTATAGCAGGATCATGGGGGACTGGAGCATCGGTCCAGACATTAACGAGTTTGTAGGTAGAAGTCACCAAGAAATGGCTGCTGTCCTCATACCTCCAGATAATTTTATCATAAGAATTTTAATGAATTCTAATTGGCTGAAGCTCCATAATGAGTCTAGTCACGAGTTGACTCAGTTGCGACTTAGTTGTTATGATAAAATAGTTTTTACTGGCTGTTGCGAGCTTCTGTATCATTCACTTTCTTGTATTCCCTTTTATTCTCAATTTTTTCTCCCCATTTGAAAAAAAAAGTGAGAAAAGAAAGTCTTCTAGTTGCTAAAAGAGGGATAAGAGTCTGTCTAGTTCCTGTACTTTGACTTCCTACCCACATTTTTATACTAACATCAATAAAAGCATTTTTTTTTTTTTGAAAAAAATATCGTTGATTAAAGTTCTTAAAAGAATTAGAATCTCTTTACAGATTTGATTGGAGGGAGAGCCCCTCCTGGGCAAGGGATTCAGCCAAAGAGTTGGCTGATCTCAACACATGAATCAATCTATTACATCTAAAGCAAGGCCAATAGCTTCGAAGAAGAATTGCCACAATTGCCGAAGAGGAGAAGCACTCTTTTGGCACCAATTGATGATGACGAGCGAGTCCCCTTCAACAGTGAGAAGGCCATCCTGTTTCTTTGAAAATCCTTAGGCCATGGACAAGCGCAGACAGCTCAGCATAGGTGGATTCAGCAGAGCCAAATGAATCCACAAAGGAGAGGATGGCATCTCCTTTGTTGGTGAGGAAAACACCTCCGAAGCCAACAAGGCCAGGGTTCCCGAGGGAATTGATATCAAAATTTAATTTGATACAGTCCTGAGGAAGGGGAATTTAGTGCTGAAAATAACGGTGCTTGAGGGCGGATAAAGCAGCAATCTGCGTGCAATTCTCCTTGGCATATCCGCCTTTGAATTGCTGAAATTCCTTCAGCATATAGAACTAGGAATTAATGCTGTCGACAACACAGAAGATAATGGAATCCAACTGAGACAACTTCTGCTGAAAGGGCCTATGCGAAGATCAACCGAGAGATGTAGGTGGTGCAGGCTTAGTGCATGATTTTGCAAGTTTAAGCAGAGAAATCTGAGGGACTGGGAATAAGCTCAATCAAAGAGGCCAAGAGGCAGCAACTGATACCAAACTGGTTGAGAAATCTTGTCTAGTTTGTCCAAGCGAAAGAGCATTGGGCCAGCAGATGATCAACGATCTCATCCCAGGTGCTGCAAACTGACAAGCAAGATTGGGGATGAGGGTGTCTCTTTTCTGAAGATTGTCAAGAGTGAGAATGGTACCCTTCAGCCCACTCTAAATGAAGAACTTAACTTCATGAGGAACTGAAAGAGTCCAGGGGCTGTCAATCATAGAGTCCAGACCTGTCAGACAAAAGCACAGTGCAGGAGAAAGTGGCTAATAATCATGGGGATCTCCTTGGCGGATGGTACGAGAGCCCTGGAAAAAGCTGCAGACTGTGCCATTGAGCACATAGTATGAAGCCGAAGAGATACAATTGCGAATCCAGAATCTCCATCTATCCCAAAACCCATGTGCTGCATAATGTCATCCAGAAGGGACCTGCTCACCCGATCAAAAGCCCTTTCAAGGTCAAGCTTGAGGACAAACCTAAGGAGAACCTACTTGACAAAATGATCAACAATCTCATGCGTGGCCATAGCTGAATCGAGGATGTCCCTGCCTCTCTCATAAAAGCACTCTGACCCCAGTGGATTATGGCAGGAAGAACAACCTTAAGGCAGCCAGGATGTGAGCGATGATCTTGTACGGGATTGATACGATGCTGATCGCTCTGAAGTCATGAGGGCGCTCAGCGCTAGCTTTCTTTGGCACTAGAGCAATAAGAGAGGCACCAACACTCTTAAAGGTGATCCCTCGATTGTAAAAGCTGCGAATCATGGAAATGACGTTTGATCTCATAGTGGCCAACAAGCTCTATAAAATTCCCCGTTAGACCCGTCAAGCCCCCAAGCCTTATCTCGAGGGAGCCCCAAGACCGCATCCTCAACCTCCAACTCCGAGAAAGGGAGCTCAATGAATACTGCCAAGGTGGGAGATATCGAGGTGAAATGGAGACTAGACAGGTGGGGTCGGTGGTGGCACTCCTCCCTATAGATATCTTTAAAAAAATTGTGAAGAGCATCAATAATAGAGGCCTTATCCGAGGTAACTTCATTGTCAATAGAAAAGGAAGTAACCCGGTTAGTCCTCCGGTAGGCGGAGGTGATAGCATGGAAGAACTTTGTGCTGGCATTGCCCGCAGCCAACCACTTGAAGTGGACCCTTTGCTTCCACTGAACCAGTTCATTGTAAAGAATAGTTTGAAAACTACATTGAAGAGAGATACAGTTGGAGAATTCAGTATAAGTAAGGCACCATTGTTCCTCAATCACATCAAGGGCAGCAATCTGAGATTAAAGAGAGGACTTATGAGAGGTGGCAGTAACGCGACGTTCTGAGGACCAAGATTTGAGTTTTTCTTTGAGGCGTTTCAGCTTGTGTGAGAGGGACCAGCCGTCATAATTAGGGTCCCCAAGAGCCCCCCACCAAGAGGTGATATTATCGGCAAAGTGCTTGTCCATCAGCTAGGTATTGTCAAACCCGAAGGCCCCATTTATCAAGTTTGGTGTCAATCTGGATGGGCCAGTGGTTGGAGCCAGCACGACTCAAGACCGACACACTAAGTGTTCCCGTAGAGCCGGAGCCAATCACTGGTGGCAAGGAAACGATCTAGCTTGGAAAGGATGGGAGGCCACTGTCCGTTTGACCATGTGAAGAGAATTTATTGCTTGGGCTTGCTGGTTACGGATGAGGACTCACTCTCAAAAAGTGGAGAGAAAATGGGTCTGGGAGGGGTTTGGCTCGGTGGTGGGGGTCCATTCAAGCAATGGGTGGAGCAATGATAGTAGACAGAGTTTGAGAGAGAGGAATAGGGGGGGGAGGGGGTAATTTTGGAGGGATTTTGGCTGAAGTAGGGGGTCGTGGGGATGGTTATAAAGGAGGGGGGAGAGGTGGGAAAAAAAGGGACTAAGTGGCAACGGGAGGGGGGTCCTGGTAGTGGTGTGATGCCATGAGGAGGTTGGGGTGTCAGAGTGGTAAGGGAATCTCTGCAGAGGATCAGGTTCTGATAGGAAAGATAGGGTAGGCAGTTGGAGGCATAGAGGCAGGAGGCTGTCTGGGGGCTCAGTGGTGGCAAGGGGGTCTGCTGACCAGACAGGCAGTCCAAAGGGCTGGCAGTGGTGGTCGGGTTACGTGCCGGCCAGGGGAAGCGTCGCTGCTGCTGCCACCCGTGAGAGAAACATAGTCTCCCACAAGTCCTCCAAATGTGATGCCGAGCCAAAGGGGAGATTGGTCGATGTCAAGTCGAACGAAGGTTGTCCTAGAGTGGACGCAATTGGGGCAAATGAAGAGTCGGGCTCGGTCAAACCACCGACATTCAGCTATGCTCTTGTCCAGCCTGATCAAGGTACCATAGTGGCTGGTGATGAGGTAAAAAATGCTTTCCTCCTAAAGTTCAGGCGGGAGGCTTGTAATTTGGACCCATTGGCTGAGGCCCCATTGATGCAAGGAGAGACTTCAGTCTCGGATAGAAGCAATAGGGGTGGAGGTAGGGAGCTGAGTTGCCATCCAATGGTCCTTGATTGAATGGAAGGTGACAATCCACTCACCCGGGCAAAGATAAGACGCCAGCCAACTTTAATCCAGGTGCAGGTGGCATGTGAACCAATCCGAGATGAATTGACCCTCAGCCACTGGGGTGCTGGAGGTAACCAAGGCAACACAAAGGAGACGGTCGAGGCCGGAGCGATTTCTGAGCTGGGGGGTCTGTCGGGGTGGGGGTGGCGGAATTGTGAGCAGATATATGAGTAATCCGGGTAAACAACATTGGGAAACTGTGAAGTAGATTCTCAGGTATTTGAGAGGCACTGCAGACTCAGCCTTATGTTTCAGAAAGTCAGATTTGGGATTATAGAGTTATGTAGATGCTGACATGGTTGGAGACATTGATGGCAGGAAGAGTACCACTGCATATGTATACACATTGGGTGGTACAACAATTAGTTGGGTCTCTAAGTTGCAAAAGATAGTTGCTCTTTCCACTACTGAGGCAGAATACGTCGTCGTGACTGAAGCCAGCAAAGAGATGGTATGGCTGCAGTCTTTCTTGGAAGAATTAGGTCTCAAACATGGGAATAATGTTTTATATTGTGACAGTCAAAGTGCTATTCATTTAGTAAAGAATCCTGTTTATCATACCAGAACAAAGCACATACAAGTGCACTATCAGTTCATTAGATCGGCTCTGGAGGATGGAGTCTTAGCTCTTGAGAAGATTCAAGGAAGTCAGAATCCAGCAGATATGTTGACAATGACTGTTACGATCGAGAAACTGCAGTGGAGATATTGATGATGGATTAGTCTCCAAGTGGGAGATTGTTAAGTTGTGGAGCTTAATTAATGCCCTACGTTGAGTTGGTCGTGGATCGTGGTTGCCCTAATTTTCTCTTTAAATTGGGGGGTGCCGCTATTAGGGTTTTAATCATCTTAATTCAAGAAGTATCTCGAGTTGCAGCCCGAGAGGTTAGAGAGAAACACCTGTAAGTGTACGATTTCTCTTGTAAACTATTTCATCTTCATAGTGGATTACTGTAGCGGCAGAAGACATGACGTAATTTCACCTTGAGGCGAACTTGTATAAATCTTGTTGTGCTTTTCCTTGCTTATGTTTTCCCTTTTTCAGCGTTTATTATTATTGCTTTTGTTAGTTTGGAGTTAGGGAGTCTAATTCCTAACATGAATGTTCTACCCCATGCCTTGATGTTGTATTTATAATTGTGTGAAGGTGTGTACAATGACTATAATACCCTTAGGGCTACATGTTTCAAAAGGAAAAAGACATAAGAGGACATACACCAACTTGCATAATTACAATTTTATGTTATCTATATGAAAGTTCTCCTTATTTACTAACCATGCCAGCCCTAAACACAAGGGTGTCTCTTAACAGGTACAATGGGTCATATAAAACTGGGATATGTAAAAAATAAATCAGCAAACCACTACATAGTTCCAAGGCAACAAAAAGAAAAATCTGAGCAAGCTAATTCCTGTACCATGAGAAACTTCTTGTTGTTTTAATGCAAATGTTGCATCATTCACTCCAGTGTCATACTGTCTTGTTCAAATGTCTTTCTTAATTACACGGCGGTGAACAGCTAAAGCCTCTGTTTTTACAGCTAACTCGAATGGACACATTACTCTACTTGCTAGTGTACCCTCAGAGGCCTTTGCTGACCACAAAATCGATCGAACTGGTTAGTATGTCACGATTTCTGTTGTTTATTATGAGCATTATAGGAGCTATGAATTGAATTCTGTTATATTCAATTTATCCAGGTGGGATATGATAGGCTTGGGGCAGGCCAGAACGCCACAGTTGCTGTAATGAGCTACAGTGGTTATGACATTGAGGATGCTATTGTCATGAATAAATCATCTCTTGATCGTGGATTTGGTCGCTGTATTGTAGTGAAAAAGTAATTGTTAATCTCTCTCTTCGAGTATAAGAGATAAGAGGACTTCACTGTTTTGCAACTCTCCATTTGTTTATTTTTATCTATCTAGTTAACTCTTGCCCTGTAAGGACCATTAAGTGATGCATATGAGTCATTAGGAGAGTTTATTTATAAACTAACAGAAAACAAGGCTGAACATACTTAAGAACCTTCTCCTTCAATTTCTTCTGTTCTCTTGTATCATCTATCACTTTTCTTCATCCAACTATTCTCTCTTCCTCTAACTCTGCTTTCTCTCCTTCCTTTTGTCCTCCTCTTTTCATCCCTAGTTCATTTACTAATATGAGATATGATGATGCTTTAAATCTTTTACAGTCTTGATTTGTCAGCTATGATTTCTATGAGCTTCTGCATTTAACAATATAAAACTCACCCATGGAGCCCTTTCTTGTATGGAGCAGGTATTCTGCCATCAAACAGAAGTATGCCAACAATACATCTGATAGAATAATAAGGCCTTCTGGACGGCATGATGAGCAGGTCAAATGCTTTTGAATTGGCACTCTCTATAGAGCACTATTATCTTTGCTCATTAACAATGGCCTACTTTTTTCTTTTTTCTCAGCTGTCAGTTACATATCTTCAATGTGTATAATAACAGTTATTTCAGCAAGTGTTATTTTCTACTGAAATTCATGATTTTTGTCCCTTAGTGTTGTTGTGCCACTTGTTTATCCTTTCTTCATGCTTATTCCCTATAGCTCCTTTTACATTTACCCTCTTTTTTTTTTTTTTGAAATAGTAAATTTCCCTCTTTTAAAAAAATACTTCTTGACTTTTTTAAGAAAAGAAGAAAAAGTAAAAAAAAAGTTACTTGACTATTATATACATTGTAATCCACTTCTTGGTGTCCTTACCCTAGTTGTTGTGTATACAGGTGCTGGATGCGGATGGAATAGCTGCTCCAGGAGAAATAATAAAATCTGATGACATTTATATCAATAAACAAACTCCTATAAATGTGAAGGATGTTGTTAGCCGTCCTATGGAACTGCCTGACAGGTATGATTTATGTTCTTGTTGTTGTTTTTTATGTGTTTAAGTAGGTTTTTATTTTATTTTTTAGTTTTTTTGCTCTTGAGAATTACTTTTGCTGTACATACATTTACTTATCATTGTAATTTTGTTTTTTGAAATAATGAGAAACTCATTAAAACGGACAAGAATGTACAAAAAAGAGAGACAAATAGCTAAAAAATAAAAAATCATCAAGCGGAATCAACTAAAGTGTTACTTATGATTGTAATTATGTAATAAAAACATGAAAATAATTGTAATTTCCAATTAAAAGCTTCATAATTACATGCAATTAATTTTTTCTACCATTGAATACAAAAAGGAAAGAAAAAAAAAAGCTCTGAAGGAACATAACTTGATATATTTTTTCTTTGTTTGCTAGTGCATACAAGAGAGCTTTCCAAAGGTACAAAGGCGCCAAAGGTGAAACAGGTGTTATAGATCGAGTAGCCCTGTGTTCCGATTTAGATAATAATTTGTGTATTAAATTCCTAATTCGACATACTCGAAGGCCAGAGGTAACTTTTACTTCTTATGTTTTTGTTTTTTTGTGGAGATTTGGATTTTATTATGATCTTCCGATTCTAATTTAGTTGGTATTATCAGGTTGGTGACAAATTTAGTAGCAGACATGGGCAGAAAGGTGTTTGTGGCACCATCATTCAGCAGGAAGACTTCCCGTTTTCTGAGCGTGGAATATGCCCTGACTTAATTATGAATCCTCATGGATTTCCAAGGTAACTGCTCTGGTTTTCATTCTTAAATTGTTGAAAGTTCCATGCTTTATCTGTTTTTTTTTATTTTATTATGGGAAAATTTGTTGATTAAAACAGAAAATAAAGAAAATAAAGGATTACGAAAGATTATAAGGGATGGGTCAATTTTAAAGATGCTGTTGGAGAGAGACCCACCCTTTAGCTAGAGAGTTGGCATTGCACTGGCTGACGAATGGACAAGATTCCAAAAGACTTGCTAGGGAGAGACAAGGTCAGCTATGTGGAGGATGTGCCCATCAAACCTTCAGAGATCTCACCTGAGCCTTTGCCCCTAGAAATGATAACCAAGGAGTCACCTCCAATAATTAGAGCGTGGGAAAATGCTCGTTGTATGGCAAAAGCCTTGAAGAACCGCATTCATTTCTGCTTCGGTAAAGTCCACATTCGTAGTGCGCCCAAGATGGAAAGGGGAGGATCTCTCATGATTGTAAGGACTCCCCTGGCCCCAAATTGTCTTGAAAACAGCCACCAAGATTAAGCTTTAGAACACCATTAGGAGGAGGTGGTTGTGTGCACCCCGTGTCTAGGACAGAAGGTCGCAATAGTCTTCCAAATGTGGCTCGAAATAGTCTCTGAAATATCAGTGACTTGTGCACAAGCTATGACCAAGTGCATGGTTTTTTAAGTAGCAGCAAGAGAACAAGAACAGTTGGAGAATACACTGCCATTCCTCTCCAGCCACTAACTCCAAGGAATAGCTGCTCCCACTATCTTCCAATGGGTGTTTCCCAACTTGGGAATTGGGAAAGCAGAAACCTTAGCCAACCAAACAGCAAGTTTATCTGAAAAAGAGAGAGCCGTGGGGCACCGTAGCTGTGCCACAAATAGGCAGTGGAAGAGGGAGTGATCGAACGGCTGGATATAATTGGCAACTGGAATCCCCTTCGAGAGAGTTGGTTAATAGTGAGTATATGGATTTTTTTTTTTTTGAAATAATGCTGATTTTTATTAAGGCAAAAGCTCAAGAGAGCATATTACAATGGAGGGAAGTCTTCCCAAACAATGAGAGATTGTTGGGAAGTTCCGAATTTTGCCAATTTATCAGCCAAAGAGTTGGCTAATCTAGGAATGAGATTCCAATTACAATGTGTAGAAGATACAATGTCAGCAATACTATCAGTAATGGGCCAGTGGCGCCAAGGGGGGAGGTTGTCTTTGGAACACCAACTAATAACCGTCTTCTAGTCGTCTTCAATGATTAATTTTCCATGGAGACGATCCCTCAAGATTTGGAGGCTGAACAACAGAGCACTAACTTCAGCAGTATTAGAATCGGCAATGCCCACCGGACCACCATAAGAAAGAATATGGTCTCCATTGTGACCTCTGAACACACCACCTGCTCCTGCTGGTCCAGGACATCCAATAGCACTACCATCAAAATTCAGTTTTATGCAGTCGCAAGGGGGAAGATCCCAAATAGCCATACTAGGAGCTCGGCTGGGGCCAGACATATGAGCGATCAAATTCCATTTTTCCCAAAGGGAAACTCCCGATAGTGGCAAAATCCTTCTTTGTATGAAGCCAGCTCGAGACGTGGCTGACGGCATGAGAAGCCGTGTTGTCTGGGGTGCTAGCTTTGGAGTTGAATCTCCGGTTATTCCGCTCGAGCCAAATGCACCATGGAACATGTGCAAGACAGGCTGAAAGAATTAACTTGCCCAGCCGAGGAAGGAGAATCCCTCGAACCATCTCAAAGGTGCCAAATAATGACGGAATAGCTTGCAGAGGAGATGCAACTTTGAATCCAGAAGCGTCATCTTTCTCCAAATCCCATCTCCCCCAGGAGGGTGTCTAGAAACTTCTAGTTAACTCTGTCAAATGCCTTTTTGAAGTCAAGCTTGAGGAAGAAGCTTTTGGACCTTGAAATGATGACTAAGTTCATGACATGCCATGGCTGAATCAAGAATGTTTCTTTCCTTAATAAAAACACTTTGGCCATGGTGAATGACAATAGGGAGGATTGCCCCGAGACGACAAGCAAGGAGGCGCGCAATCATCTTATATGCATTGGTAGTGACACTAATCGGCCAGAAGTCTGATGGGAGCTCTGCCCCATCTTTTTTAGGGACGAGGGCGATGATCAGAGACGACCCTATTGCACGTTGCTTCCAGTGCACTAACTCGCTGTGGGCAAAGGACTGCAATTGCCCTTGAAGAGCATACCTCTGAGAGACTTCTGGAGAAGAGAGACTTCTGACTTTCTCCTCAGAGTCGAGAGTGGCTATTTGAGCAAGGGCATTGGTTCTACTGGGGCACAAATGAATGAAAGTTTTGATCCATTGGCTGAGGAGATACGGATCACTGGACCTAATTTTTGGACGACTCTCTCGACGGTAAATCTGCATTTTCCATAACTGAAGCGGAAAAGACTATTTTGCTTCTTCCGGCGAGAAACTGTCGCCCAGAAAGCTTTGTATTCCTCCGTCGGAGCCTCAAAAAGCTCGCCGGAGCGGTGGTTGGACGGATTCGACCGTCTGTGAGTTTTTCTTCCTCGCGGTGGAGAGACATTTCCTCCATTTTTTCTCGTCGCAGCATCGCCGAGCCTTCTATCGGCGTCAGAAAGGCTCGCCATAGCCTTGCATGAGTAGTGGTGGTCGTCGGGGGTGGTCTGATCGCCGGCCGTAGGGATGGTGACCGTCGAGAGAGCTCTCTCTCTCTCTCATTTGAGGGTTTTGGCGCACGTTAGCAGTTTCGAAATAGACGGCGCACGTAACGATCGACACACGTTAAGCGAAAAATTGCCTATATGTTGCTCCGCTCCTCTCGCTCGACACATAGGTGAGTATATGGATTTTAAGGACACGCAAAAGAAAGTTTTAACTTTGGGGGGACACTGAAGTGCCAGGCCAAGGAGGAGACACAAGTGCAGCTAAAGAGCTATCAATAAGAGATGTGTAGGATTTAGGAAGTGAGGAGAAGAAGGGAGAGGAGAAAGAGAGAAGAAGAGAGGAGAGAAGTGAGAAGACTTCGTGAAAAGAGCAGAACTTGTCAAATCAACTCTACTTAAACAGAAAACTCTTCAGATCTAAGAGGGGTAACAAGTACATAGTGGAATGACCAGAATATCCTCAATATTTGAAACAATAAGCATAAGCAGAACCGGAAGAGTACTTAACACAGTAGTCAGTGCACCATAAGATTTTATCTGCCCCTCTGCCAGAATAATAAAAGCTCTCCTGGAAGTTGTTAATATTTCTGACCTCATCATTAGCACTGCTTTATGATCTCTGCTAAGTTTCTGATTCCAACCATTCCCCAAACAACAGAATAGGAGGCTTGAATTCAGATTTCATGGTCAAAGAGCATTAAAAATCAGTCAAGAGGAAATTTTATAGCAAGAGGCTATTGCAAAGCCACGTGTCAGCCCAGAAGCTAAGTTACATGCTCGCAACACAAATCTCACGGATCTTTGAAGAAAAGGAAGACTGGCACATAGAGCATGCTCAATGGAAGACCATGCCACTTCAGTTTCTCTTACAAACGGATGGATTCTAGAGCCTCATGATGTATGGTAAAGGGTAAAATTGCTGTTAAACGTGCAACAGCTAGAGAAGCAAGGCGAAAGAGAGGGAGTGGAAAGAATGAACAGAGAGAAAGAAAACAAGAGATCAAGTTATCCCTCATCTCCAACATTCATTTACTTATATAAATTACAATAGGCTTATTCCGACTAAGACTTAACTTAATTACATTAAATCTCTACTGTTAAATGTCCTAATGATATCAAATTCCTTCATATACTTGAACACAAACAATGTGAACAAATAGCTTTTTGTTATGGAGCCTTAGGACTTGGAGCTAATCAAAACTATACTGTAGTATTCATGTCGCCTGTGACTTCTTGTAATTTCCTTTTACTTTCTCTAAACTTTTATTAGGATATGTTATTTTGGTTTAATTTTTACCTGTTTCTTTATTAAACTGTTGTATTTATCCATGTGTTTTCTTTTCCTTTCTTATGATCATCAGCCGAATGACTATTGGAAAAATGATAGAGCTTCTTGGTGGCAAAGCTGGTGTATCTTGTGGTAGATTTCACTATGGGAGTGCATTTGGAGAGCCTAGTGGCCATGCGGATAGAGTGGAAGTTATAAGGTACATTGTTCCTTCCGAGAATCTATGATAAGCTGCTCCTTAGCTGGTTAGAAAAGATTACCCCTTCTGTTTACCACAGAAAATAAAAACTTACTAGTTCTTTGTCTCACTCTACCCAAAGAAAGTGTTGCAACCTTGTTATTAAAGTGAAACTGAAACTAACTGGTGTAATTTTTGAGTCAACCTCTTTAAATAAGTGTGTTAGTGAAGAGTTTGTAAGAAAGGCCTCCAATAGAACTCCTACTTTCTAGTGACTATGATATGCTTGAATGTAGACTTACTTTCTACTTGAGCATGCTCAAATTTACATCAGGAAAGCCTTCACCGATGGTGATCTTCAAGAAAAATTACAAATGGAACAACACCTAGTTTCGTGATTGAGGGGAGTACAAAGTGTGTAAATTGAAGAAATTCATTATAGCAAAAGCAATCTCGTCTTGCATGGTTAAGTTCAATGTGGGGGTGAATGGTTTAGTAGATCATTTGTGTTTGTAAAGAAGACTATTTGGGTATAGTGTGCTAAGGGTGGTTTATGTAGACAATATCATTATAAACTAGGAGTGGTAAGGATGGGATCAAAGAGGTGAATTGATGCAATACATCATAATATGGAGGATCTAGCTGAGGAATATCTTAGGACAAGAGATCGCCCCAAAGTCATTCATGTTTATGTAAGGAAGAAAAAAATTCAACTAAAAGAGGCCTGAAATTCCGATTTTGGGCTCAAGTTCCAAGAATAGAAAGTCACCCTAAGTTGCACTTTCATATTTCAAGCTTGCAGAAATAGAAGTTTGGTAGGCATACAACTTTCTCTTGCTGCTATTCCTAACTTTATGGTATAAAGCTAAAGTTTTTCACCAAATGCCTTATCCATACGAGGCACTAGTATGTCAACAACATATAAGTCATCTTACTGAATTACCCCTTTATGGTATAAAGCTACCTGCTGACACTTCAACAAATACATAACTTGACAATACCTGGAAGCATGGATTATATTTTATGTATATGTGACCATGCTTGCTTCATGCTCTTACTGGCCTTTTTTCTTATGTTGAATTATAGTGAAACTCTTGTGAAGCATGGATTTAGCTATAGCGGAAAAGATCTCATCTATTCAGGTACAGTTAACATCAAGGGATTTGCAAATCTGCTGCATGAATTCATTTGTGGTACTCAGTCACAGCTAAAAACCCCATGCTTCGTGAAACCTTTGCTGTGTACTTTTCTCTTTCATCTCCTTCCTATATTTTTTTTTATAAAGATTATATTCATTCAGAAGAAAAGGAAAGAGTCACTGCCCTAAAAAATTGTGCAGGATATTTGTGCGAGGTAATGTTTGTTTCATATTTGGGGTAAAGCTATAAATGATAGATATAGGTTGAATCAGTTGGCTTTTTGCTTTTGAGTTTACCATATTATCTTGCTGGCAGGTCACTTGTGATTTGCACAAAGTAGACGTATTGGGAGGTGATGTAGTTTGTTGGATCTTCTAAAGGTTTGTACTGTAGGGATCCACAAGTCGTTAAAAAAACATTAAGAGCATTTTAAGGGCAAGACTTCTTTTTTTGTTATTTATATTTTCATGAAAGACAACCTCTATGAAGTGTAAACAATTGAGTGTAGATGGTTAAAAAACCATAAACACCAAAATCACTTAGCAACCTGAAAAAGTTGCATGAAATTAAAGATCCTCTTAGGTAAGAGAGGGGACACTTAAGTTCTATTGACTATTTATTTTTAGTGGAAAAACTATCAGAGGATGAGAGAGAGGGAGATTGAGCGAGAACATGTAGCAGCATGGCGTAGCAGGAGATTGTATCTGATCGTGGAGCAAGATGTGGAAAAATTTGGATGCTGCCGACTTGGCGGCAATGTCAGGGGGCAATCTCCTTGGCTGCAAGGTCAAAAATCATCTAAAATCTTCCATTTCAAGGAGATGACTTTGAAGATTGATGAAATGAATGGAGTGGGTGACAAACACATCAAAATATCAACTTTCAAGGGGGAAAAGATATGCGTGGACAGGATACCAGTGAGGATCAATGATAGCTTCATGAACCAACTAAAGACCATTCTCTAGAACTAGGATGGATGGGTTTTGACCTGGGAGGTTTGGTTGCTGAACTCACAGCACGTCATTCTGTTGTTCAGGTATAGGAGTACAGAGTGTCAAATTTGTCCACCTGCACGACAGGAAGGTCTGGCTCGACTGTACGTTCCCCAGCAAACTTCAGGTGGATTTGAATGGTCCATGTTCTTTGACGCCTTCTTCCCATTGTGACTGAGGCAATGGAGACTCTCTTGGCTCTGAGTCTAGTGCCAGTCCCCCCCATCTCCCAGTGGCAACTATTTCAGAGACAAAGCGGGAGGCATGGACGAAATCTCAGAGGATAATTGTGGAACAAAGACACATCACTAACAGATGTCTGAACTGGCAAATAGTGTCATTGCCAATCTCAATTGGAACCTGAACTTGATCCTTGAGTTACGTGACTAGCTTGCCTCCTGCTGGATGTTACAATACATGCTGGTGGTCTCCTTTCTTGGTGGCAAAAAGTGGGTAGAGTGGTTGAGCTCATTGGAGGACCGCAGACTTCTTCTCCCATCATGGAACAAAGACACATCAGTACCTTGTAGTACCATTGATGAATGGGAGCCCACACCACCAAGTGGGTCCTCTGGGAGGTGGATACACGTAGTCGAACTTTCGGCTGAGCTTTGGGGTGATCCAATCTCTTGGCTATTTCTGAAAAGTTGGGGCAGTTGGATAAGTTAGACAATGCCACTCAAGAGAGGAAGGGACTGGAATTATACAAAGATCCGCATTCGACCAATCTCTTGTGCCTTGGAGAAATCCTAGATAAACTAAACGTTTGGTCCAAACATCTTTGCAGTTTGTCTACGGATGGAGCATGAGCCACAATTGGCATAAGGCATATGGGGAAACAGAAGAGGAGAAGAAAACAACGAGTCAACTCATCCTGGAATCAGGACATCACAGCTTATTCTGGTGGGCGGTGAGTTGAGTCAGCTCCCCCAAGGCTCTCAATGGAAGGATCTGACAATGGGCTGAATTAAAATTTCGAACCTGGAGATCCAATTAATGACTGTAACAGCCTGGCGAAGCAAATACAGACTGGCGCACTTAACTGCTCAGAACCTTTTCCCAATTTCTCTTGTTGGAAGATGAAGGCATATTGGAAGATGTGCCATTTTATACAAAAATATTCTATACATCATTTGCAGCAATCTGGGAATTCATGTTGTTCTCTCACCCCCAGTTTGAGGGGGAGTGTTGGAAGATAAGCTCAAACCCACACGACCAAGGAAGACCCACATATCTAAGATTATTATAAGATGGGTCACACGACCAAAGAAGGCCCACAAGATGGGCCCAAGCCCATAAGAAGTAGGACCCACAATGATTACCATGAGCTGGCATCCTTATCACATCAGTTAGAAGATCAAAAAGGACTCACAAAAGTATATTATCTTATGGTCACGTCAAAGAAGAGTTTTAGTTTGAGTTATATTTGTCTTTTATCTATAATTGAGTTATTTAATTATGTTAGGACTTATCTTTAAGTGATAGAGTTTGGGTGTAATTGGGACAAAGGTAGTTTTATTGTAATTGGACTCTACTAGCTTCCTCTATTATAAATAGAGGTTCATATACTCTGATTACAACAAGTTATTGATGTCAATGCAGTATTTTACTTTTCCGTAAATTCAATATGGTATCAGAGCCAGGTTCTGTGAGTTGACTTCAATGGAGTTGCTGAAGGAGGAAGAAGCCACAAAACTGGAAGAAACTTGCGCTAGATTGACGTTAATGCCTTGATACCATGTGAAGAAAGAAATTTGAGGGAGAAAGAAGAGGGAAAGGGTGGAAAAAGAGGAGGAGAAGAGGCAGCCTTGGCTGCGTTAGAGTTCGTGTCAGAAAAGCACGAGCTCCTATCTTTTATTCAAGGTTTAAGTGAATAACTAATTTAACACAAGAATGTAATGACATTATCTAGCTAATAGACATAAGCTAGGATAAAATATAATTTGAAAAATAACCAAAATAGCCCTGAACTGGTATCTTAACATAACATAATGAAAGAAAAACCTTAAGAATATGAATATCTGGTGGATAACCAACAAACCAGTTTTCAGTCCTCAGCCTACTAACTAGCTATATGCCAGTGATCCTCTATTGACTAGCTTCTTAGAGGAACTGGCTGTTTAGAGCATAAAAGTTTGATCCATGTGAAGCTATTCATGAACACTCCACTTCATGTCTGGTCTCTCTTTGTGGTTCCTACACGTGGGCAGTTTGGGTGGGGACCCACATACAACACCTGCTATGGTACCATCATGACGAAATTTTTGAAGGTTACTTGGGCCTGTCGGCCAAGCTTATAGACCCGTTGAATACATTAGTGTAGCGTTTACAGCTCAAAACATGTAAAGACACAGACCTATTATTGCCTCAAACTATTATAGCCTAAACATCCATAATTGCTCTTAAGTGCATGGCCACCTCCCAATAACTAGTTTTAGTTCAGTCTGGCCGACTGAACCAGCTTGATCCAGTTCTAATCAACAATTAGTGTATCTGCCACAGCTGCTTTATCCTGATTTTAGAAACCCAGAAAACCTGGCTGATGAACTGGTTCAACCATAAGAGGAATATGGGCTTGGTTTACTGGGCCAGTTTTTCAAATTTAAGAAAGGACATTAAAGAAACAACTTAATTGGATCCTCACCAGGATGATGCTGAGCTTAAATATTATAAAATTTTATCTGGGTATGACCCAGCTGAGCAACCATTTTGTGTCGAAGTCGCTGGACCATATGAATAATCAATATGACTTCCGTAACAAAAATATAAGTAGTTATGTTTATTTAGTTATTTCATTCATCTATTTTGTCATTGTCTTATGTTGATAGACCTAATTAACTATCCATGTTAACTTTGTCCTATTGTTGAACCTTGACTAATCCAGCTTCACTGTTTGAATTTGAAGATCTTTGATTTTGTGCTTGTTTTAGAGCAGAAAATTTCTTATGTTTAATTCAACTGGACAAAGTCGAACAGGGTGTTGTAGAACTCAACAGTATTTGTAATATTAGTTTATTACTTCATTCAAACCTTCCAATTTTTTTTTTTCAGGCATCACTGGGTGTCCACTGCAAGCATATATATTCATGGGCCCAATTTACTATCAAAAGCTGAAACACATGGTAAAACTGCAGTCTTTATTTTTTTGTTTGATTATGTTGCTATAAAGCATCCAAGTTCTCGATATTTTAAGTACAACTCGAAGTCTGAGGTATTTCAGAGAAATGACAAATTGCAACTTCCAGAAAGATTTTTCTTCGGAGCTGTTTAACTTTACCTTCTCCATGTATCAATTTTAGAAGAGCTCGAGCATGGATTTGCAAATTTTAGGCTTGTAAAGCCAGGTAACAAGCTGGGATGCACTGACAAGGCTATGCAAATGTGTGCACCATGGAGAAATGCATACATGCAAAATTTGGCAATCAAACCATTAAATTTAAATAACTGGACCCGGTTGCATGGCCATGCTGTCTTTGGGTTCATGAATTTACAATTTGACAATGTACTGCATCATCATTAGCATGAAATGATATAATCTCTCAGGTCCTGGATAAGATGCATGCTCGTGCCAGGGGTCCCCGTGTAATGTTGACTAGGCAACCAACTGAAGGAAGAAGTCGTGATGGAGGTTTGAAACAACTTCCCTCTCTAATGAAATTGGGTAAAATGAAACTGCATTTTCTGTGCAAGTATTCATAAGTAATAGTGCAGGTCTTCGACTAGGGGAAATGGAGCGTGATTGTTTAATAGCTTATGGTGCTAGCATGATGATATACGAGCGTTTGATGATATCTAGTGATCCCTTCCAAGTTCAGGTACTGGGCTCTGATTTTATATTGACAAGATTTTACTTATGGCATTTGTTGAAATTTGTACAGTTTTCATTGAGTTTTACAGGTTGCATAGTGCAAATTAAGATGCCTATTTTACACTAGAGAATAATTTATATTAAAAAAAAAAACTCCCTTGTCATATAAATGTCTGTCCACTGCTCATTTATTCTTTACTGCCATTCTGGTATGTACAAATTGGACAGCCATTGTAAGGCATACTTTCCAAAATATGAGTGAAAATTAATCTTCCACTGGGAGACTGCTTGATTTTGGCACAATTCAAGTCACTTGCAATTTACCATGACTTGAAGATTTCTCATTTGGTGGAAGTTTACCTGGTTGCTTTTTTTGTTTAATATTTTTGCCTGGGATAGAAGTTGGCTAACAGAGGGTGGAACAGATGCATGACAAATATTTGAAAATGTTTATAAAGAGATTTATGCATCTCCAGGAACAACAACACTAATAAAAAATAAATAATAACCAAGTATAAACTGTATTGACCATAGTTTTTGCACAGGTTTGTAGGAAGTGCGGATTGCTAGGCTACTACCATCACAAGCTCAAAAGTGGATTTTGTTCAATGTGCAAAAATGGTGAAAATATATCAACGATGAAACTACCCTACGCTTGCAAACTCTTATTCCAGGTGAATTTTCTCTAACCAATTTGTTGCAGATTAACTGATAAGTTGGTAGTTGTGACCACATTCAAATTAATTGATTTTGGTTATACTTTCAGGAGTTGCAATCTATGAACATCGTTCCTCGGCTGAAATTAACTGGAGTCTGATCTGTCTAAACTCGTGATGTTACAAGAGTCATTTGGACGACGCCTGGGATCTTGTGGGCAGATTATGATGATCAATTTTCTGTTAGTAAGCTGTGGAATTAGAGAAAGCTGTGAAATATGAGATTAAACCTGTTCCATATACATGTATTAAAGAGACCAATTCATAAGAGTAAATCAGTAATGTAACAATGTTTTCACTGGCCAGCCTAGAACTAAGATTGGTAATAACGAGGAACAACTCACAATAAGAACCGAACAAAGCTTCTATGTCTGAGCAATGGGGATAAGATGACAGGGCACAAATAAAGCATACGAAAATGTCGAACATCAGATTAGTTTTCCTTTTTTTTTTCTGGAAGAAGTTATGTTAGAAGATTAATTCTTGGTGAAAAAAAAAAAAAAAAGCAAATGCGTGTGTGAAACGAGTTCCCGCTACTAATTTGGTCGCAAGATGAACAGTGATTTTTTATCTTTTCACCACAGATTCAGTCCTCAAGGGCTAGTCTTTTTACAGAGATTCCATTGTCCGGAACTAGGTTGATAGATTGAAATGTCTATAGCAATTCTTTTGAGAACAAAAACAAAACAAAAAAAGAAAGAAGATAAACTCCGAAATGAAGTCATTTGAAAAATTGAGGATGAAAAAGAACGATTGAAGGTTGTAATGAAACAAGAAATACATCCACTAACCTTATTTAATTGGAAAGATTGAATTGCTCTCTTGCCATTGCCTGGAGAAGGCGACAAAATTGGCTTGGAGCAAGAATTGAATAATTGTGCATTCGGCAATAGCTTTCATCTTGATCTGTTCATTGTTGACTATCCTTGTAAAAAGAACAAACCCCTCGGGAGAAAGAATAGGGCATAGAAAAATTCACACCTATAAGTGTGTGCAATCTATTGTAAACTATTTCATCTTTATAGTAGATTACTGCAGCAGCGAAAGACAGGACGAAGTCTCACCTTGAGGCGAACTTGTATAAATCTTGTTATCTTTTTTTGTGCTTGCCTTTTTTCCTTCTTCTGTGTTTATTATTATTGCTCTCGTTAGTTAGGAATTAGGGCGTCTAATTCCTAACAAGTGGTATCAGAGCTTTAGTTCGTGATTGAAAGTAACGGCTAGCGGAGAAGGATCGGCACTTGGAAACAACAAGTTCGTTGGTATGGATTTTTCAATCAGGAGGATGCAAATCGAAGATTACCTGTACAGTAAAAAGTTGCACGCACCACTTCCAGATTTTAAACCAGAAGGTATGAAAGATGATGAGTAGAATCTCCTCGATAGACATTGGGATTGGTCCGGTTAACATTGTCAAGGAACGTTGCTCACAATGTGGTGTCAGAGAAAACCACAGCGAGGATAATGAAGATTTTGTTCGACAAGTATGAGAAGCCTTCTGCAAATAATAAGGTACATCTCATGAAAAAACTCTTCCATTTAAAGATGAAAGAAAATACATCAGTGACATCGCATTTGAATGAGTTTAGCATGATTGTTAATCAATTGACCTCGGTTTAAATTAAATTTGATGATGAGGTTCGTGCTTTATTCTTTTGGCGTCTCAGCCAAATTGTTGGGAGTCTCTGAGGACTACGGTTAGCAACTCTATAGGCAACGGGAAGTTGATCTTTAATAATGTTCAGGATACCATTCTCGTCGAGGAAGTTCGTAGAAAGGACTCTGAAGAATCGTCGACATCTAATTTTGCCCTAAATGTTGATACTAGGGGCAGGAACTTCGTGAGGAATACGGTGACTGAAGAGGTACAAGATGTTTTACTCTAGTCGGTTGAATGTCCTATTGACTCTTGGGTGTTAGATTCAAGGGCTTCTTTTCACACCACTATGCACTGTGAGATCATGGAGAATTATGTTGTTGGAGATCACGGGAAGGTGTATTTTGCTGATGGAGAGCCTTTGAATATTGTCGATATTGGTTATGTCACTTTGAGGATGTCAAAGGGTCAATGTGGAAAAATCACAAGGTGAGAAGTGTATCGAAACTGATGTGTAATATGATCTTAGTAGGGAAGCTTGATGATGAATGTCATAATGTGACTTTTAATGGTGTTACTTAGAAAGTCACTAAGGGAGACATGGTTACTGCACGAGGAGTTAAAATTGGAACTATTTACATCACTTCTAGTTGTAGAGATGCAGTTGCAGTTGTTGATATTGTTACTGATTCTGATTTGTGGTATTATAGGCTCGGTCACATGAGTGAGAAGGGAATGAAAGTGCTTCAGTCCAAAGGGAAGCTAATAGGGTTGAAAACTATAAATAACAATTTATGTGAAGGTTGTATTTTTTGTAAACAGGAAAGGGTTAGCTTTTCTAAGCTTGGAAAGTGTTGGAAGATGGGCTCAAGCCCACAAGCTCAAGGCTAGAAACCCACATGTCAAAGGAGTGGCAAAGTGATTATTTATGGTATGTTCCATAAGAATGGCATGAAGATGTAAATACGTTGTCTTATTATGTCTTTTAATCTATTGAGTTGTAACCCTAAGGGTTTTGTTACACTATAAATAATAGCATTGACTAAGAAGTAAGGCATTCAAGCCTTCTCCTCTCTTTGAGAAATCGTCCAACCACCCTCTCTTCTCCCTTTATGCATTCTCTTCTTCCCTTAATTGAAACTCTCCTCCCACACATCCTTCTCCTTCTCCCTCTTCTCTATCTTCTCTCTCTTCTCTCCTTCTTCTTCCACATTAACCTAGAGTCCTTCTCATGGGATCCTAACCTCTACATGGTATCAGAGCATGGAGTTTAGGATCCCTATTCAAGTAGTTATGTCCTCCATTCAAGAAGTTGTTTATAGAAGGTGTTTTGCCATGAAGAGATAGGTAAAATCTAGTTTTTTTTTTCATATTCTCTCTTTACGGTTTCTATTTTTTTTTTTCTCTTCTTGAATGCTTGAGTCACATCAAGTCAGATAATCTTCATAAACATTGTGAAGATCTATCTTTTATGATGAAAAAGACGTTATAGTCTTGATCAGCTTGTAGCATGTTGAATTTATGGAAAAGAGAAGTACTTCATTGATTTCATTAACTTATTATAACCAGAGTACATGAACCTTTATTTATAATAGAGGAAAGTAGTAGAGCCCAATTACAATAAAACTACCTTTGTCTCAATTACACCCAAACTCTAACACTTAAAGATAAATCCTAGCATAATTAAACAACTCAATATAGATAAAAGACAAACATAACCCAAACTAGAACTCTTCTAGGACGTGACCATAAGATAGAGATGCCTTTGTGAGTCCTTCTTGATCTTCTAACTTATGTGATAAGGATACCAGCTTGTGGTAATCATGGTGGCTCCTACTTCTTATGTTCTTGGGCCATCTTGTGGGCCTTCCTTGGTCTTGTTGCCCATCATATAATACTCTTAGATATGTGGGCCTTCCTTGGTCGTGTGGGCTTGGGCCTATCTTCCAACACTCCCCCTCAAGGTTGGGTAGAAAGATCAACATGAACTCCCAGTTTGTTGAAAATGATGTATAAAATCTTTTTGTATAAAATGGAACATCTTCCGATATGCCTTCATCTTTCAACACTCCCTCTCACGCTGTTACATCCTTCCATGAGGCCGTGCTGGCATAATATAAGTGAGAGTAAAAATCACTCCTAGTCGGTAAGACATTGCTCCATACTCCAGTCCTAATGTTGGATGTAGGGCACACTCCATCTTCTGTAGGTAGTGTATTTATCGCCATTGCTCTGAAGTGTCCACAACCGCGTCCCTCCACAGGACAACGACTCTCAAGTGGTAGGAGTAATAAAAACCATTATAGGGAGAGTAGTGGGCATATTTGTAATGGTATCCCAATCCGGACACCGACTCTCATGATATCCCAACTGTGATATTTTTTAGAGTTAAATTTAGCATGATGTCCCAACCGTGATATTTTTTAGAGTAAAATAAATTATTGTATGATAACAGGTATTGAGGCCACCTCTTCTTCAATAATAATGTGTCATCCAAAGAGACATAATAGCAACAGCTGTAATGTAACGCCACCATCTTCCAACACATATAACACGAACCAAAATAATTAACTTTGTAGAAGGACCCATGAAATAATCATAATCCGATATCAATATTTTTTCTTAGATGCATAAGCTTCATCTTCTGTGCTCCCCCTTTCTTGAATATTTTAATCACATAAACTTATCCACAACATATGGAATAAAATACCTCTTTCTTGTACTTCTTCTACTTCTCCCCCTCAAGCTGGGATGTAATGGCAGTGATCCCAGATTGAACCAAATATCAAAGATGTAGTAATAAGCCCAAATAATATAAATGCGGTAATAAGCCCTTAAACTAGGGAGAAGTGATATATTTTCCTGCTATAAAAGCTCAAAGAGTGACGCAAAACAAAGGGCATATATTTGGATTTTTCAATACAACAAAATAGCAGCATGACCTTTGATTCTTCCAATACAAATATATCTTTAAATATAGATCAAAATGACATGAAATTTTCTCCTTATAAAACTAGACTTAAATACCTTTCATCCAAGTATAACTTCTCTTCACAAAATATAATTACCAGTAGATAAATAATCTGATAGATTTCAGTCTTTGTCATCTGGTCAAACTAAGTATTGTTTCTCTTTTTTACCAGAATGACCATTGACTCTTCCAAGATCAATATCTCCTTATAAAAAAATCATACCGAGAATTGGTTGAATAGGTAAGAAAATATACTTAAATATCTTTCTTTTGAGATATATTTATCCATATAAAATCTCTTTATTGATAAACTAAAATACATCGGAGTTGAAGATTTCTACTGCTATTCGAACCTCTTTTGCAATCTGACCTTTGCTGTTTCAAATATAGATTTCTCTTTGTAGATAACTCAGATAAAAATTTGGTTGAATATGTAAAAGAATAGACTTATAGATATTTCTTATATATTTATCTACATAAAGTCTAGTTCTTGATAGCATAAAATAACTCAGAAGCTGAAGTTTTCTGCTACTGCTCGAACCTTTTTGCAATCTGACCTTCGCTCATTCAAATATCAACATATCTCTGTAGATAACTCCAATTGAAAAAAAATAATTCTTATTTGGAAAGTAGACTCAAATATTTTTTTGTCAATATATAATTTTCAATATGAAAATCCCCGTATAGAGGTTAAAACACAAAGAAAACTAACGGGTGTAGGGATTGAAAAAAAAATACGCACCTAGACTTAGGTTTTAGGGTTTAGAGAAAAGGATCACATTACCTATGTGGGTTGACTTTGTGAACTCATAGAACCTGTTTTGATACCATGTTGAATTTATTGAAAAGAGAAATACTTCATTGACTTCATTAACTTATTATAATTAGAGTACATGAACATCTATTTATAATAGAAGAAGGTAGTAGAGTCCAATTACAATAAAATTACCTTTGTCCTAATTACACCCAAACTCTAACACTTAAAGATAAGTCCTAGCATAATTAAATAACTCAATGTAGATAAAAGACACACAAAACTCAAACTAGAACACTTCTAGGACGTGACCATAAGATAAATATGCCTTTGTAAGTCCTTCTTGATCTTCCAACTTATGTGATAAGGATGCCAGCTTGTGGTAATCATGGTGGGTCCTACTTCTTATGTGCTTGGGCCCATCTTGTGGGCCTTCCTTGGTCGTGTGGTCCATCTTATAATACTCTTAGATATGTGGGTCTTCCTTGGTCGTGTGGGCTTGGGCCTATCTTCCAACATAGCAATTACTTGATTGATCAAATGTCGTTATCAATTCTATAATCTAGCGGTACTCATGGGATTGGGTTATGTTATTGGATAACCGTCATATGGTTAGAATTCCAATATTTACTTATTCCTAGTGTTTCTTTCTATTTTTGAACTTCAGCAATTGAAATTTTTTTTGTTGTTGAAGTATTCCCTTGAGTTGGCCATTTTTTACCAAGAAATTGTTCTCGGTTTGCCAAGAAAGGCCGTGTCAACATTTGCTCTCATTTTTTGTGGTTGAGTTTGGATTAAGGATGAGAGTTGCATCTATTCTCTTCTCTATTTTTTTGATAAATATAAGAGAAGTTGAGTAGTGGCTGGTTTTTGTTATCGCTTGACAAAAGCACTAATTTTTTCATGATTTGGTGCTTATTCTCATGAAAATATTCTCTACTTATTAGGTGGCTAATTTGGTCTATGGGTGCTTCAAATTACGTTGTATAATTGTTCTTTAAGCCCTTTGACAATTGACCTCAACAGTTGATTTGCGTTAACATGGAGAGTGGACATTTGAGTAATAAGAGTGACATATTCTGAATTACTACAATTCCACTAAGAGGACTTTTCAATTACCTCAGCAGGTCACAATCGGTATGGAGGGTTCTCATTACTCGTGACCTTAAGTTATGTTCTCAAAATCCCTCCTCTAATTGATGAAGAAGATGAAGTCTAACGTAAATGGGTTAAAAACGATAATATGGTTATCAATTGGCTTATTAATAGCATGGAAGAGCATGTCGCTAACAATGTGGTCCACTTGGAAACTTCCAAGGATATTAGGGACACATGTGCTAAGCTCTATTCCAGTACCGCCTCCTTGCAAAGAGTCTATGATGTTTTCCAAAGTATGCTGGTTACCAAACAAGGAGATAATATTCATGAGTTTCTGGCCCGATTTCGTGGCCTTCTCCAAGAATGGAAACTTGCTCAACCATACTCTATGACATTGTTGTTCAAGAAAAACAGTGCGAGGCCCTGGCAGCAGATATTTGCCTTACCAATATTAAGCCTTATCTAGAGGTGGCTAAGACTTAGCTTCTTAGTTCCTATGCCCATCATTCTTTTGATGACGTAAGTGCGAGATATTTACAAATTCCAGATCCATCTCCTCCTTCTCCGATTGAGTCTCCATCAGCTATGTTCTCTGGTAATCAGCGTACATCATCCCAATTACGAGGACGCGGCAAAAATACAAGAGGAGGCCGCAATAGAGGTGGTCGAACGGGTCCACCCCATTCTTGCACTTAGCCTCATGTGTGCACTTAGTGTGGTGGTCCGAACCACCTTGTGGATTCATGCTGGAAAAATGCAAGCCTAACTGGGCCACAACCAATCCAACCTTAGTCACTATTGAGAAAAAGGAGGATATGACTGATTCTCATTCAAGGAATGTGACTATTTCTACAGAAGACTATGCTGCAATTCAAAAGCTGAAATCCTTATTAGGTCAGTCCTCTACTCCACCAGGACCTACTGTTGCCACTACCATTGCCTTAGGTATGATTTCTTCCTCTTCAACTCCTTCCTCTTGGATCATTGACTCTGGGTCTTCTGACCACTTGACATGTAACAAACACATGCTTCATTCATTGTCTCCATGTCTTCCTCATAAATTTGTCACTATTTCTAATGGTTCCAAACCAAGGTGCTTAACAAGGGTTCCTCCTCTCTTACCGCGTCTATTCCTCTTCAAGATATATTGTTTGTTCCTCAATTTTTGTTAAATTTGCTCTCCGTTAGTCAATTAACCATCTTCGTGTATATTTAAAGATCTAACTACGAGGTGATTGGTGGTGGCCATAAAAAAATGGGGCTTATACTATTGTACTCTTCCACCGGTAGCTGCTATTTCATCTACTACATCCGAGGCTCAACTTTGGCACAATCGGCTTGGTCATCCATCTACCTCGTCACTTCGTTCTTTAGTTTCATCTCTTAAATCTTTGTCTAATTTTAATTGTGAGGCATGTCAATTAAGTAAGCATGTTAGGAGTACATATTCTTCTCGTCTTACAACTACTAGTATTGCTCCATTTGCATTCATACATTCTGATGTATGGGGACCTTTAAAGGTCTCTAACATTTCTCAAGTTCAATATTTTGTTACTTTTGTGGACAATTTTATCCGAGTGACTTGGTTGTTTTTGTTTAGAGAACGTTCAAAATTCTTTCTATTTTTAAAAAGTTTCATGCAATGGTTCTGACACAATTTGGGGAAAAAAAATTCAAATCTTTAGATCCGTTAATGCTAAGGAATATTTGTCTAATGAGTTTAAATCATTTTGTGAGGGTAATGGGCTTCTTCATCAAACATCATGTGACTATACCCCTCAACAAAATGGTGTTGCTGAAAGAAAGAATCGTCACCTCCTTGAAGTTGCTTGGGGCCTCCTCTACTCGATGAAGGTACCCTACTTTTATTGGCCCATGCTATTCTTACTGCATGTTGTCTCATCAATAGGTTACCTTCATCACTGCTTAGAAATCAAAGTCCGTATTCTATTTTGTTTCATGGTGAAGATCCGTTTTCGTTTCCTCTTAAAGTATTTGGTTGCACATGTTTTGTTCATGGTACTTCACCACATAAAAGTAAACTTGATCCTCGGTCTCTGAAGTGCATTTTTTGGGGTATTCTCGAACTCACAAAGGATATATTTGTTATAATCCTACACTTTGAAGGTTGATGGTATCTCAGGATGTGACTTTCTCTTAAGACACTTCCTACTACTCCTCACATAAGGCTCCTCTAGGATTTACATTTCCTCCTACCACTCCATGTCCTCTTGTGCCGGTTAATGAAGATCTTACTCATCCCCTGAAGCACCGGTTGTCCCGTCACCTGTGGAGTAGTCAGATCCACCTGAGGTAAGTCTTTCTCCTCTCCCTTTGTTTGTGACTGAATTTGATACTCGGCCTATTGTGTTACGAAAGGCAACCTGTTCGTATACTACATCTCATCCAATTGCCAATTTTATGTCGTCTCATCGTTTATCTTCTGAGTGTGTTCAGTTTCTTACTTCTCTTTCGTTTCTTTCCATACCACAATCCTACTATGAGGCCCTGAAGCATCCAAGATGGAAGGCGGCTATGGATGAAGAAATGCATGCACTATATGAAAATCAAGCCTGGACATTGGCATCACTCCCAAAATGGAAAAGACTGGTTGGTTGTAGATGGGTTTTTTTGGTGAAACACAACCTCGATGGGTCGGTTGCTCACCTTAAAGCATGACTAGTTGCAAAAGGTTATTCTCAGTGCTACGAGATAGATTATGAAGAGACTTTCTCTCCAGTTACAAAATTGAAATCTGTATGTATCATCCTCTCTATTGCTACTAACTCATCATGGCCAATATATCAACTCAATGTAAAAAAAACATTTTAAATGGTGATATACATGAAGAAATTTATATGGTCCAACCACCAAGATATGTGGTTGAGGGAGAGTCCGTGTGCCGGTTAAAGAAATCTTTATGGGGTTAAACAATCCCCCGAAGCTTGTTTTGATAAATTCAGTCAAGTGCTTCTACGATTTGGCTTTCATAGGTGCTCGGTTGATCACTCAGTATATGTTAAAAATACTATCAAAGGGAAGATATTATTGGCCGTGTATGTTGATGATATTATCTTGATTGGGAATAATGCTCATAGTATACAAGAAGTGAAGAATATGATATGTCAAGAGTTCAAGACTAAAGATTTGGGTAAGCTCAAATATTTTCTAGGTGTAGAAGTCCTTCAGTCAAAACATGGGATAGTATTGTCTCAAAGAAAATACGTCTTGGATCTTCTTGAAGAAACAAGAATGAAGGGTTGTAGACCAGTTGATATACCTATGGATGCGAATGAAAATTCTGTGCTACAATTGGAGAAGATGTTGACATTAGAAAATATCAAAGACTCATGAAAAAATTAATCTATCTCACAGTAACCAGGCCAAATATATCATATACTATGAGCGTGGTAAGTCAATTCATGCAAAAACCACAAATTACTCACTGGCAAGCTTTGGAGAGAATACTACGATACTTAAAAGGTGCTCTAGGAAGAGGATTGCTATATAAAAAACATGGGCACTTCAATATAGAAGGCTTCTCAGATGCAGATTGGGCTGGATCACCCGATGATAAAAAACCTACGTCTTGGTATTGTACCCTTGTTGGGGAAAACTTGGTCACATGGAAAAGAAAAAAGCAAAACGTGGTTGCAAGATCTAGTGCTGAAGCAGAATATCGAGCTATAACCTATACTATAAGTGAAATTTTATGGATAAAGATTATTCTTACCAAATTGGGATTTTATAAAGGAGGCTTCATGGGCCTACATTGTGATAATCAAGCAGCTATTCACATTATGTCAAATCCAGTCTTCCATGAAAGAACTAAACATATTGAAGTGGATTGTCATTTTATACGGCAAAAGTTTCAAGCAGGAATAATTTCTCTTAAATATGTTTCATCTCAAGAGCAAGTAGCAGATATCCTCACCAAACCAGTTACATCCAAAATTTTATCTTCTATAGGTGGCAAGCTTGGTATTTATGATGTATTTTCTCCTCCAGCTTGAGGGGGAGTGTTGGAAGATGGGCTCAAGCCCACAAGCTCAAGGCTAGAAGCCCACACGTCAAAGGAGTGGCAAAGTGGTTATTTATGGTATGTTCCATAAGGATGGCGTGAAGATGTAAATACGTTGTCTTATTATATCTTTTAATCTATTGAGTTGTAACCTTAAGGGTTTTGTAACACTATAAATAAGAGCATTAGCTAAGAGGTAAGGCATTCAAGCTTTCTCCTATCTTTGAAAAATCGTCCAACCACCCTCTCTTCTCCCTGGATGCATTCTCTTCTTCTCTTAATCCAAACTCTCCTCTATCACGTCCTTCTCCTTTCTCCCTCTTCTCTCTCTTTTCTCCTTGTTGTTCCACATTAACTTAGAGTCCTTCTCATGGGGTCCTAACTTCTACAGAAAGGAGCAAAAAACAACAAAATGGGAGTTGGTTCACACAAATGTGTGGGGGACCTCAACTGTTACTTCTATTGGTGGTTCAAATTACTATGTGACATTTATTGATTATGCAAGCAGAAAGGCATGGGTTTATTTCCTGAAAAAAAAATCTGATGTCTTTGATGCCTTCAAGAGATGGAGAGTAATGATTGAGAATGAGACAAATTTGAAGGTGAAATACTTGTAGTCAGATAATGGGTGAGAATACATAGATGATGATTTCAATCGATATTGTGCTGATAATAGAATCAAGATAAAAAAGACCATTCGTGAAAAACATCAACAGAACAGTGTGGTAGAGAGGATGAACAGAAATTTGAATGAGCGTACTAGGAGCATGAGATTGCATGTGGGATTGCCAAAGATGTTTTGGTCTGAGGTTATTAGCATTATTGCCTATTTGATCAATAGAGTCCCTTAACACCATTGGATTGAAAAATACCAGAAGAGGTCTGGAGCGGCAAAGAGGTAAACCTTTCTTTCTTGAATTTTTTTTGTTCTGTTCCTTATATTCATATTGATTTTGCTGCTGGAAATAAACTTGATGTTTAATCTAAGTTATGTTTCTTTATTGGCTATGGTGGTACCGAGTTTGGTTATCACTTCTGGGATGACCAAAATCGTAAGGTTATCAAGAGCAAGGATGTGATCTTCAATGAAGGTGTCCTGTATAAAAACAGGTTGAGAATAGAGTTTGAGAGCACAAATGATGATGCCAAGAAGTCTGAAGTAATTCAGTTGAGAGATCTTCCAGTTATTAATATGGAGAATATTGCTCACAAAGACCAAAAAAATCTACCCCTAGAAGTAAATTACAACATTCCTATGATTGAGCTCAGGAGATCTGCTAGAACTAGCAGACCACCACAGAGGTTCTTCCCTGCATTGAATTATATTTTATTGACTGATAAAGGTGAACCAGAGAGTTATGAGGAAGTTGTGCAAGCTGATAATTAAGTCAATGAGAGTAAATCACTCCTAGCAGCTAAGATATTGCTCTGTACTCCAGTCTTAACTCATGCTGGATATAGGGCATACTCCATCATCTGTAAGTAGTGTGTCTATCGGCATTGCTCTGAAGTGTCTACTTCCACCACCATGTCCCTCCACAGGACAACGACTCTCAAGTGGTAGAGTAATATATGACATTAATGGGGGGAAGTAACATAAATGTAATAATAAGTTCCTCCGCCATGGAATCCCAACCACAAATATTTTTGATATTTTTTACGGGGTATTAAGTTCATCCGTCATGGAATCCCAACTGCAAATATTTTTTATATTTTTGATGGGGACAAATAAATAATGGTATGAAGCCACCTCTCCTTCAATAATAATGTCTCATCAAAAGATACACAATAGCAACAACTGAAATGGACTTGGGTCCATATAACATGAACCAAAATAATCCTTGTAAAATTATTCATGAAATAATCCAATGCAAATATATATACCAAATAATATGCTAACTAAGGAATAATCTGTCAATTCTTCAAAAAAATAATCTAGCCATAGAAAAATTTACCGAGTCGTGTCGAGTCAAATAGTAGACCATTATGACTAGTGCAAAAATATGTATAAGTTTTGGTCTAGACATGTATACCGAGGTTGAAATATAGTGGCCTAAGTCAGATTGACCCGGACCTTGTTGACTCGGTCTGAGTTGGCCTAGGTTGACTTGATAAGGAACAAAATAGAGCTCAAGCGTTGAACCGGCGCTCAATTAAAATTTCCTAACTTAGGAAACATTAATAAGGCAATTGCCTTCTTCTTCATCTCGAAGCCGAATGAAACTCGACGAAAATAGTCAAGAAACGGCAACAACAGAACAATAGCTGGAGATCCTTCTAAAATGAGCAAGATTGAATCAAGATTGGAAATAATATTTCCAAAATTAAATAACAGAGAAGATGGACACATAGAGATTTCCTCGGTTTCTTGGGCTGTTTCTGGGGCGAAGCAAATAATACAACGAAGAACTTGTATAATTAGCAAGACATGCTCTTTTTGGAACTTGTCTGAGTTGCCTTAAAGCGGGAAAAATCAAATCAAGATCTTCCCGAAATATATGATTGGTAAGATGACTTATTTGAGCTTACTGGAGCTTTCTGAAAAAATATATGCAGCAGAGAACGTGTTGGCTAGAAGATAACAAGCAGCAAAAAATAATTCTGGATGGTGACTATTGATTTCGGGAATGATATTATGGTTGTTAGAATAATGGTGGTGGAGATTTCTAGCAAGATTTTTCCGTCTCTCCATGAGAAATAGAACCGAGACGGCAATAAATAGAGTGCATAGCTGGCACTTCGGGAAGCTCGACAGACTTTTGGAAATCTCATATCGCCGTTGGAACCTGAATTCCGGCAATGGAGCTAGCTGAATATTGTTACCGAAGAACTTCCGAAAATTGGCAGACAAAATATTTTTGAAGGCAACATTGCCTTCTTCTTCCCCGATGCCGAATGGATCAGGAGAGCAGTATAGTATGGAGGCCCAATATCTTGAAAGGATATTTGGGGGACCACCGGCTAATACTGATAGTTGTAGGAAGATTGAAGACTTGTATTGCCTTGCCCTTCACTATATCCATGAAGCATGTAACACCGGCTTCAAAATCAGGTGGGCTGAAGTCTTCGAATATCCTTTCGTAGAGTTTCTTCTCATTGGCAAATAGAATTTGAACCAAATGTGGATTGTGCAAATCCACTTTCGAATCTAGGATTCAGTGGAAACATTTGATAATCCGAGATGGGAAGGCTGACAATGGAGAATAATTCCATCTCTCCAACGGGTAATGTTGGGTAGCAGGAGAAAATTAGTAACAAAATCAAACAACGATGTTCCAGCAACTATGAAAAAAAACAAAGCATCAATATGAGAAAAGAAAATAAAGGATTTTTGGAATTGTGAAAACCATACTATGAGTCCTAAAAATCAAAGCTCTGATACCATGTTGTTTTTCAGGATTCCATGGATTTAACTCATGGAGAAAAAGGGAGAGAGACCCATTGGAAGAAAACCAAAGGAAGAATGGGTTATGGACTTGATGATCCTAACCCTCCCCCTAAAGCTCTATTTATAGATTAATGAAACTACTGTATTACAATAATACCCTTGAACTTAGGGTTTAGGGTTTAGGCTTTTAACCCTAGGACTTTGATCTAATTACATTAATGTCATCTCTATGAGATGATTCTTTATTTACCATCCTGCCATCATTGTATTTGGGCCTATAAGCCTACTCTTTGATCTGTGAGACTTGAGCCCGTCTTCTATATCTCTTAGATGCATGGGTCTTCCTTGGTCTTATGGGCTTGGACCCATCTTCTAATACACTTGGATATGTGGGCATTCCTGGTCGTGTGGGCTTGGGCCCTATCTTCCAACTGTTATAAAAAACTTTTTCATTTTAAATCAATAATTGTTATGGGTATTATATTTTAAAATTTTCACTTTTATAGTTTAATGTTTATTTTTGCATTATTTTTTATTTAAAGATAATAAGTGCATATGAGTGTTTTACCACTCTCGGTCCCTAAAGAATAAGTAGTTTATTGTAATTTTAGGAAAATAAGCACATTTTAGCGTAACTATTTCTACTCATAATAGTTTTGACGCACTAAAGGACCTTGGAGAACAATTTTTACTACAAATAATTTTCAATTGTTTCTTGAAAAATGCACTAACAAGCCTTAAGTTGTAGAATGTAATTTGTTTCAATAAAAATTTCCTTAACATAAAGTTTTTCTGGAAAGAATTTTCAGCTTGAAAAGTGTTTCCAGGAAACATGAGGCACTAATGGTCCTTGGAGACGTATTTTTACTAGATATACTTTTTCAATGTTTCCTAAAAAAGGCACTAACAATGACTTAAAGTTGTAGAAAGTAATTAGTTTCAACAAAAATTGTCTTACCACAAAATTTTCCTAGTAAGAATTTTCAATTATAAAAAGTGTTTCCAAGAATCATCAGGCACTAATGGTGCATGGAGACGTATTTTTCTATAAATAATTTTCGAATGTTTCCTAAAAGATTGCACTAACAGGGCCATATAGTTGTAAAACTTAATTTGTTTCAGCCAAAATTGCCTCACCACAAAATTTTCCTTTTAAAAATTTTCAGCTTTAAAAGTTTTTAGATGAAACATGATGCACTAATGGTCCCAGGAGATATATTTTTACTAAAAATATTTTTCCAACGTTTTCTGAAAAATACACTAACAAGGCTATATAGTTGTAGAAAATAATTTTTTTTAAGCAAAAATTGTCTCACCACAAAATTTTCCTTGTAAGAATTTTCAGCTGAAAAAGTGTTTCCAGGAAACATGAGCCTCAAGTTTTACTTAAAATTGGGCATAACCTCTACATAAAATTGGGCATAACTTCTAAAAAAAAAAATTGGTTATGACCTTTGTACATAATCGCTACATTAAATTGTTTGTCTATATATTCTGCATAAAATTGTTCATAGAAACTGTAAAATATTATGCATAAACTTTATTCAATAATAAAACACAAAAATTTAAATAAAATATCTATATCAATTTTCCAATTTTGATTTTGGTGAATTCACTACTTCCACTTATTTCACATATATAATTAACTTTGACCAACCTGAACTTGATGAAAAATGTGACCTACGACTTGTGGGCAGGTACTCTAGAATCGTGGCTTTAATAACCAATGCTGCAAGCCAAGATCATAAAATGTAGAATGACATAATTAGGATAAAGTTTCAAGGTTATAATTATAATTTTGTAGGTAGATTAATCTATAAATTAAACTTAAGGGAAGGGTTAGGATAGAAAGTTCATAACCTCGTCTTCCTCTTGTTTTCTCTCAATGAGTCCCTCTCTCTTTTTCTGCATGGCCTAAATTCTTGGAGTCCTGAAATATTATCTTCCGGGTAATTACCCGTTACCCCCCTTAATTAGCATTTATTACTCTTACCACTTGAGGGTTGGTGTCCCGGGTTGGGACATGGTGATGGAGGAGTTTTATTACACTTCTGAGCACTGCGTATAGACCCACTACCTACAGAAGATAGGAACGTGCCCTACATCCAGCATGGTTATGATTGGAGTATGGAGCGATGTCATACAACTTGGAGTGATTTTACTCTCACTTATCTTAAGCCAGTTGGGCCTCATGGAAGAGACCACCAGCATGAGGGGGAGTGTTGGAGGACTGCCATTTTATAGGAGAAAATCTTATACATTATTTGCAGCAAGTTGGGAAGTCATGATGTTCTCTCACCCCCAGTTTGAGGGGGAGTGTTGGAAGATGGGCCCAAGCCCACAAAACCAAGGAAGGCCTACATATCCAAGTGTGTTGGAAGATGGGCCCAAGCCCATAAGACCAAGGAAGGCCCACACATCCAAGAGATGTGGAACATGGACTCAAAGCCCACAAGCCCATAAAATGATGGCAGGATGGTAAATAAAGAGTCATCTCATAGAGATGGCATTGATGTTATTAGGTTAAAATTCCAAGGTCATAAATGTAATATTGTAAGTTGATTAATCTATAAATTGAGTATAGGGGAAGGTTAGGATAATAAGTCCATAACCTCTTCTTCCTCTTGTTTTCTCTCAATGAATCGCTCTCTTTTTCTCCATGACCTAAATCCATGGAGTCCTAAAAATCAACAATATTGTGGTCCAAAAAGAACAGGAGAAGATGGACTTACCTCGATGAGATCCACAAACTCCACAGGTGCGGTGCCAGCTAGCGCTTAAGGGGGTTTAACTATTTTTGAGCACCTGGCATAACCAGTCGAGGAGAGGCTGGTACAGAAGAGAGACCTGGAGAAGCATTGTCAGAGTAGTATGAAGAGTCTTAAAAAAATGTTACATCCATGAAATCAAGTAACCTTTGGAGAGTGGGATTGTAAAAAAATATAACCCTTTTGTGTGCGAGAGTATCCTAAGAAAATACATTTGACAAATTTTGGATCAAGTTTACTCTGTTGTGGGGAGGTAATATGAACAAAGCATGTACAACCGAACACTTTCAAGGGAAGCAAAACAGGATCACCATGTGGAAACAATAAGGAATATGGGGATGTATGACTGAGAACAGAAGAGGGTAGCCTATTTATAAGAAAGCATGTAGTAAGGATGGCATGCGACCAATAAATGTATGAGACTTTCATGGTATACAATTAGTTGCGAACTACCACAAGAAGGTGACAGTTCTTCCATTTTGCTACACCTTTTTGTTGGGGGGTGTAGGCACAAGATGTTTGATGGATAATGCTATTCTCTTGAAAAAAATAGTCAAGATCTCTAGAAGTATATTCTTTGGCATCACCAGACCTAAGTACTTTGATTTTCTGACAAAATAGCCATGTGGTGCGAATAAAGTCATTAATAAATGTAATAAAGTACTTGACTCAGGAAATGTTTGAGATGCTCATGGGTCCCCATACATCTGTGTGGATCAATGAAAAAAGGAGCAACACTTTTAAGTTCTGGACGAGGCGAGTATGTGGTCCTCTGGTGTTTGCTTAGTTGACACACTTTACAATTTAAATTTGACATATCCTTAAAGGTAGGAAAAAGAAGATGAAAATATTGTGCAGATGGATGTCCCAGCTGATTGTGCCATAGATTTGTCTCAGTTTCCTTGGTTGAGACAACATTTATTTGACGCAAGTCCAGGTAGTAGAGGCCCCCTTGTTCACGGCCTCCACCAATCACCTTCTTCGTTGTAAGATCCTAAAACAATCAGGAAGTGGGTGAGAAGGTAATTGAGTAATTAAAATGATGTGTTAGCTGACTAACATATAAAAGATTCAGTAGAAAAGTAGGAAAAAAAAGAATATCTATGAGTGAAAGTGATGGTCTAACAGAGGTGGATCCTTTCCCTAGAACTTTAGTTTGGGAGCCATCAACTATGGTAACCAATTTATTTGAGAGACATGGAGAAACTGAGTGGAGTAGATTTTTGTTACCTGTGAGATGCTCAGAGGCCCCTGAGTCAATTATCCAGGATGAAGAGGAGGAAGTGGCAGAGAGCATACTTGAAGCGGTGGTGGGAACTTGGAGGAGAGACCATTAGTGTTTTCATTTTTTGGAATAACTCATACTCATCGTTGATAAGGGTTTTCTGTTCTATTGGTGGGATAGATTGATCCTCCTTTGTATCACTTATTGTGTCTTGATTATCCTTAATCCAATCTGGTATGCCATGGATTTTAAAACACTTATCTATAGTGCAGCCATATTTCCCACAATGGGTGCATACCCTGC
This sequence comes from Aristolochia californica, assembly GCF_029961685.1. NCBI lineage: Eukaryota > Viridiplantae > Streptophyta > Magnoliopsida > Piperales > Aristolochiaceae > Aristolochia > Aristolochia californica. The sequence continues at coordinate 12,432,246 of NW_027181782.1, read as the reverse complement.
GGTTTGATCTGACAAAACCATTCCTTCCACCTCTTCCTCGTCCTCCTCTATAATTTCTTCCACGACCTCAGCCATGGTTGGTTGATGTTCCCCTATCCCCATAGTACATAGTGGATAATACTACAGTAGGAGAAGGAGAAGAGGATTCTGGAATGGGCAATAATGTGGCACATACATCATCAAAGGTGGGAATACTAGAGGCACTAAGGATTTTACTTTTAGAAACTTCGAGATATGGCATAATGTTTGCTAGGCAAATGGTAGTGGCTAAGGCTTCCTTCTGCTTGTCTTGGATAGAAACATCGGTGGAGGTAGGCTGAGCTAGCTTTCATTCTTGAAGAAGGCTTCTAAAACGAGGCAAATATTCATGGATATTTTCTCTTTGTTTAGTGTTGAACATTCTTTGGAGAATATCATATGGCCTATGTAAGTTGTCGGAGCTAGAGTAAAACTTAGCACATGTCTCCCAAATTTTTTTGGCGGTGTCGAAATGAGTAATATTGTTGGAGACATGTTCTTCCATGTTGTTGATGAGCCAACTAATTACATAAGTGTCATTTCTTAACCACTTAGCTTAAGCAATCTTCTTCATCAATGGGTGGCCCAAGTTTGGTGAGGTGACCAAGTAGATCCCTTGTTATAAGGAAGTGTCGAACCGATGTGGACTAGCTCAAGAAATTTGATACCAAAAATTTATATAATTAATTCTCTAGTTTTCCTTATAGAGAATAGCAAAAATCAATTAGTAAGCATGAGATCAAGTAAGGTAAGGTAGCAAATCCGTATTAGATCTTTCCAATACCATTTCAAAAATATATTTGACTCCAACTTGGGATAAACCAGTATATATTCAGTTCCAAGATGAATCAGCCACCTCGTGGCCTTCAAAAAATTATCCAAACTAAGTACAAAACTGAGTAGAGTTCTTCAAATAACTCGGTTAATGGAGAAGCTTAGCATAGAAGCTAAGTATTTAGATTTTTGAAATCCAATGGATAAAAAATCACTCATAATAGGCTCAAGAACAATTTTATTCATCAGGAAAATCTTGTTCCCCAAAATTATAACTTTTTATGCAGAAAATCTCAACATAAACTGATTTTCAGACAAGAACTTGCAAACTCATAAAACTGCCTTGGTAAACTTCTTCTAATCCGAGATGCATAAATCTCAATAATTTCATAAGATGAAGACAAAAATAAAATCATCTCTGAACCATCTTCTAAAGATCTGAAAACCAAGTGCATGTAGTAATAATATCAAGAATAAAAAACTTATCTCACAAGTTTCAATCTTGCTTCACAAAGAGCCTTCTACGAGTACCTTTGATCATAACTTCTTAGAGCATTCTTTTGACATAGGGATCCTAAATTTGATGCTCTGATACCATGTTGAATTTAGGGCCCCATGATTGAAACCTCGAACAAGATGAGAGAGGGAAAAGTAAAAGAGCAAAGAGAGAGAGAAGAGAGAGAGAGAGCTCGATTAGACATGAGAGAAGAGGGAAAAGTAAAAGAGCAAAGAGAGAGAGAGAGAGAGAGAGAGAGCTCGATTAGACATGAGAGAAGAGAAAAAAGAGAAAAAGAGTTTAAGCTAAAGAGAGATTCTTCATGAGTTGAGAAGTGGAAAACTTGATTGAACCCTTCAACCAAGACCCCTATTTATACTATTTCAATTAAATATTAAGAGATAATGTAGGATCCCTAATATCCCTAATTACATCAATCATGATTATCCAAATCTACATAAAAATCAAGGGAAGATAAATCGATTACATTAATCAAGAAAGTTTGCCAAATCTTTGAACTCATGTGATAAGGATTCCAGCTCATGTGATGACTCATCATACCACCTTACGTGATCATGGTGGGTCCCACCAGCTCATGTGATCATGGTGGGCCCCACCTTGTAACATATCCCAAACCAAGGTTTGTGGATGGGGTCCACATATGCTACACCTACTCTTCATTTACAATATGTCTTTTTTGTACCTAAGTTTCCATTAAACCTCTTATCCGTAAGTCAACTTACAAAAAAGTTTAATTGTTCCATCACTTTTTCTCCTACTTTCTGTGTCCTTTAGGATCTAAAGACAAAGGAGATTATTAGTAGAGGTCGTGAAGGGGGGTTATACTATCTTGATTCATCAGCACTAATAGCCACCACTAGTGCTCAACATATAGCTCTTCAGTGGCACAATAGATTTGAACATCCATCTCTTCAGTCTCTCAAGCAAATTATTCCAACATTATAGTCTGTTTCAAGTCTCAACTATAAAGACTATCAAATGAGTTAACACCAACGGAGTACTTATTCTCCTTGCAATGAAATCAAAAGTATTGCCCTATTTTCTTTAATTCACACTGATATATGGGGCCCTGTGAACATTTCCAATGTTTCACAGTCAAAGTACATTGTTACATTTGTGGAACATTTCTCTCGAGCAATGTGGTTGTTCCTCTTAAAAGAGAGATCAGAAGTCTTACCTCTTTTTAAGCCCTTTTGTGCCATGATGTCTACTCAATTCAATACCGCCTTAAAGATTATCCGTCCTAATAATGCCAAAAAAATATCTGTCTATAGGCTTCCAATCCTTTTGTCAAGAAAAATGCATAATTCACCAAACCTTGTGTGTCTATACACCACAAAAAAATGGTATTGCTAAAATAAAAAATAGACACCTTCTTGATCTTGCTAGAGCCCTACTTCATCACATGCATGTGCCTCATTTCTATTGGCCTCATGTCATCCATATTGCACGTTACCTTCTTTTGTGTTGGGTAACAAGACACCATATCCTTTCCTTTTTCATGGTGATAAGCTATTCTTTCTCCCTTTGAGAGTTTTTGGATGTACCTATTTTGTACATAACACTTCCCCACATACTACTAAATTGGATCCTAGGGAAATTAAATGTATTTTTTTGGGGTATTCTCGGACTCAAAGGGCTATGTTTGTTATAATTCACTTCTTTGGAAATTGTTCATTTCTAGTGATGTCATATTCTATGAGGACCAGCCCTTTTATCCCTCCACCGGTGCCCCACCTGATTTTTCTCTATTTAATGAGTTTACTAAACCTATTGTGCCCATTTATGACTCTACAATTCATGGCTGTCTTGATGTACCTAACATGCCTTCTGGTGCATTGGCCGACACTATACCTGTGGAGTCTCCAAAATCTTTTGAGGTAAGCACTCTTTCTCCACCTCCTATATTTGGTCATTCATTTGATACCTCTCGCATTGCTCTTCAGAAAGAACCTTGGGGTTGCACCTGATCTTCTACTTCTCACCCCATTGCTTAATTTTTATCTACCCATTGACTATCCCCATCTTGCTATCAGTTTCTTGCCTCCATTTCTTCTGTTGCTATTCCTCACTCTTATCAGGAGGCCCTTTAGGATCCAAGATGGAAAACAGCCATGGATGAAGAAATGACAACTCTTTACGAGAATCAAACATGTCCAACTGGTAAAAAGTTGGCATGCAGTAAATGGGTCTCCATTGTCAAGCAAAAGCCGGATGGCACAGTGGCCAACCTTAAAGCCTGACTTGTGGTTAAAGGTTATACCCAGTGTTATGAGATTGATTATGAGGAAAAATTTTTCCATGTTGCCAAGCTCAACTCAGTGTATCTATTACTATATTTAGCTACTAATTCTCGATGGTCTTTCTTTCAGCTAGATGTAAAAAATACCTTCCTCAATGACGATATTAAGGAGAAAATATATATGTACCAACCACCTGGATATGTGGTTGAGGTGGAGTTGGTGTGTCATCTTAAAAAATCATTATATGGTTTGAATCAATCTCCATGAGCCTGGTTTAACAAGTTTAGTCAAGCAATAATTCGTTTTGGGTTACAAGGTGCTTTGTGGACCACTCTATATTTGTCAAGCATACTAACAGAGTTGTACTACTAGATGTATATATGGATGATAGTATTTTGATGGATAGTGACGTTGATAGCATCTGTCAGGTAAAAAATAGGATATGCAATGAGTTCAAGATGAAAGATTTGGGACTTCTCAAGTATTTTCTTGGTATTGAGGTTCTTCAATCAAACCATGGTATTATATTATCCCAAAGAAAATATGTCCTTGACTCGCTTGAAGAAATGGAAATGATGGGATGTCGTCCTACTAACACCCCCATGGAGACAAATCCAAAATTATGTGCTAGCTCGGGAGAAGAAGTTGATGTTGGCAAGTACCAAAGGCTAGTTGAAAAACTTATCTATCTCACTGTGACTAGACCAGATATTTCTTTTACTATCAGTATGGTCAGTCAATATATGTATAAACCTCAAATGTCTAATTGGCAGGCATTGAAAAGGATTCTTAGGTACTTGAAAAAGGCACCAGGACTAGGGCTATTATATACGTATCATGGCCATTTCAATATGTTATGGTCCTAGGGTAAGTACCTATGCCTTCCTCTCCTAACAGGCCGGTCTTTTGGGTAGTATTGGCTAGGTGCTCAACATTTGGTATCAGAGCAGGTGCTATGTCCCAACTTTGAGTCCCTGCGTGCGCAGGTGGACAGCACATCCCTGGCGGGGCGCCGTAAGGGAGTATGGGATCCTAACCCAGTCCCTGTTGCTGTGTTAAGGACGCTGTGGTTGTCGGCTCGGGAGGGTGGGGTGTACTGTTATGGTCTTGGGGTTAAGTACCTATGTCTTCCGCTCCTAACAGGCTGGTCTTTTGGGTATTGGTTAGGTGCTTAACACAATATTGAAAGCTTTGTTGATGTAGATTGGACTACTTTAGGATATTATACTCTAGTTGGGGCATCCTTGTTACATGGAAGAGTAAAAAAAAAAAATGGTTGCAAGGTCTAGTACAGAAGCAAAATATAGAACTAAGGCACATGCAGTAAGGGAGCTTCTATGGATTAAATCCTTTCTAGCTGAAGTAGGATTCCATAAAGAAGACCCTATGTAACTCTATTGTGATAATCAAGTAGCAGTCCACATTGCCTCCAACCCAGTGTTTCATGAGAGAACTAAGCATATTGAGGTGGATTGTCACTTTGTGAGAGAAAAGCTGCAAGTAGGAATCATAAGTCTTAAACATGGAGGTGGACTGTCACTTTGTGAGAGAAAAGTTGCAAGTAGGAATCATAAGTCTTAAACATGTCTCTACTCATAGACAAATTTTTAACAGTTCATGAAGTCATTCAACTCCAAAATTCTCTCCACTATATGTACCAAGCTGGGGTTATACAATGTTCTTTCATCATCGGCTTGAGGGGAAGTGTTGAAAGACATAAACAAGATTGAGTGGCATTATTGTAATAATCTAAGGGTAAAGATCATCCTTGTAATTTATGTATCTTTTCCATCTATAAATAAAGGTTAAGGAGGAGGGTTGAGGCATCAACCACAACCATACTTCTCTCCTCTCCTTCTCACGTATCTCCCTCTCTCTCCCTCTCTTACTCTCTCATTAGTTTTTGTCTCTCTCTCTCTTCATGCACCTCAACTCACCACTTCTCTTCTTCTCCTCCCTCCGTTTGTCTTACACTCTAAGTTGTTGATCTCAATATTACGAAATCCTAAAGTTAACAAAACTCTATTGTGATAACCAGGCAGCCATTCACATTACTTCAAATCTTGTCTTCCACGAGAGAACAAAATATATTGAGATAGATTGCAACTTCATACGAGAAAAATTTTAGTTTGTCATTATTTCTCTCAAACATGTCTCATCTCAAGGACAAGTAACAGAAATACACATGAAATAGGTCACATCAAAGATAAAAATCACTATATGCAACAAGTTGGGTATCTACGACATTTTCTCACCCCCAGGATGAGGGGAAGTGTTGGAAGACGTCTCAAAGGGGCATTGAGGTAAATACCTTCACCACATAAAAGAGATGGCAAAGGGTGTAAATTAGTGTCATTCTCATAAGGATGGCTCAAGGGTTTAATTAGAGAAGATGATGTATGTCTACTTATGTTTTTTCCTTTTGAGAGCTAGTAGCCCTAAGGACAATGTAGTCATTGTAGCCTTCATAAAATATAAATAGAAGCTCAAGGCAAGAGGTTGATCATTAAGTCTCCCCTCTTCTCTCTCAAATTCGTCCTTACTCTTCTCTCTCTCTCTCTCTCTCTCTCTCTCTCTCTCTCCATCTCCCTAGCCATCCATCTCTTCTTCTCCTTCTTCCTCTTCTTTTCTTCTTCTCTTATTCTTCTTTCTCTCCTCTCTCTCACTCTCTCGGCCGAGTACCTATCATGGGATCCTAAATCTAACATATCTAATTAAAGAAAATGCCAAAAATCCCTCACCGGAAGGTTGAAGCAAGAACATGCAAAACCAACACCCTTAACCTGAGTACCTATCATGGGATCCTAAATCTAACAAATCTAATTAAAGAAAATGCCAAAAATCCCTCACCAGAAGGTTGATGCAAGAACAAGCAAAACCAACACCCATAACCTAGCACTCTAGGACGTATCAAGCCTCATCCACATGGCCCAAAAGTTGATCCCATCCTCGATCAAAAGTGTCCAGTTTAAATAAGGCCTAGCAAGGGGCCCAACAACAACAAAAATTCTAAAAAAAAAAATGATAGGAAAAGACTAACTTGTAAGTTGTCATTTAATTTTCAAATATATAAGTCATCATGAAATGCATGTTTTGAGATGCCAACGGGGTTAACAAAACCAATTTTTCCTATATTTTAACTGAGCATACGTATTTACATAAACATGACATTGTAATGTTATGGGGCATATATTCATTCCAGGAAATATATAACTTTGAAGTTAGGTTAAATAGGGTTTGGAGTTCTCCTTGACGAGCTCTAGGTATGGTTCTCTTGATTTGGATTTATTTCTTTCTCTCTTTCAATTCTGGTTTGCATTGATATTATTCAAGCCAAGAGAAAGGGTTGAATTACTATTTTTCAAGTTCAAGTTGAGGTTGTAGCCTCTTACACGTTCACAGAAGCAAGAGGGAATAATTATCCTTTAATCCGAGCAAGGGAGGTTCTTGAGTCCCTACCCAAGCAGCACATCTAAAAGAGGTAGCTTTAGCCTCTAACCGAGCAAGGGAGGGTTAGAAAGTCCTAATCCCTCCTAAGTGAATAGCAGAAACCTTTCTAGAGGTGAGCAGAAAAAGGGTCTAACCCTTCCTGGCCGAGAACAGCAAGAGAAGTCTTCCCTTAACCGAGAAGATTAAGAAAAGGAAACTCCTTTTCAATCTTACCGAGAACAACTAAAGAAAGGAGGCTCCTTTCTTTATTACCGACACCAACAACCTTATTACAGTGTTGGATATAAAATTCCCACGCCGAGTTACTCGATCCATGGCTAGGGACCATAACAACTTAGTATCAGAGCAAGGTAACACGGTGGAGAACAACATTAAAGATTTAAGGGAAGTGGTGCTCAGAGGTCAAGCAGAGACTGGCTGAAAAAATTGCTCTAATCATGGAGCAGATGGTACAAATTCCGAATATGAATATTCAGATTGAGAGACTTTATGGGATGATGCGAAATATGACAACTGGAAGGAACTCAATTTCGGAACAAAGAGGAGAGGGCAACACGTACAACATAGGGGGAGACCAGTTTGCTGGGCGCACGGGTTTTCCTGGCCAGACTGGAAATTTCAACCAGGGAGGAGGCACCGTACCAAGGTATACAAAACTTGATTTTCCTAATTTTAATGGGTCAGAAGACCCCTTGATTTGGTTACATAGGTGCAAAAAAAATTTTATCCATCAAAGAACAATAGCTAGTGATATGGTAGCTCTGGCTGCTTTCCACTTGCTCAGGGAAGCACAACTTTGGTTTCAAGAAGTTGAGTTGGATAGATTAGTGCTGGATTGGGAAGAGTTTAAAGAATTATGGACAATATGATTCAGTGCTCCAGCCCACAGAAACCCCTTAGGGAATTTGGTGTTGTTATGACAAACTGGTCCAGTGGAACTCTATAAAAAACGGTTCCAAGAAAAATTGGCAAGAGCTAGCCGAATGGTTCATGTAGACCAGCAGGTCAATTCATTTAAAGTGGGCCTTAATGAGTCATTAAGGTTAGAGGTGGATCTACATGCACCTTCTGACTTAGCTCGAGTAATGATTCTAGCTCGCGCACTGGAACTTCGACAACAAGTTCAAAACAAGAGACCAGCTTGGCAAGGGGACTGGAACACTTCCACTAGCTGGCAAGGGAGGTGAAACTCTAGCCCTCAATTAGCTTCTCTAGCAGAGCAACCAGTCCAAAATTATCCCAGTATTACTCCTACAGTAGATACATGGCCCAACAACTCACCCGCCCAATTTATTCGAAAATTAACTAGTGGAGAGATGGCTGAGCGCAGAGCAAAGAAAGTATGTTACAATTGTGATGAAACATACAAGCAGGACATCAATGTAAAAGGTTGTTTGGGTCAGAGGTCGATGAAATCATGGAACTACTATAGATTGATGACACTATTGTGGAGGATCCCCAAGAAATATCTTTGCATGCCATTACAGGGCAGAAATCCGCCAAAACGATGCAAGTCCACACTCGAGTGATGGACTAGGACCTTGTAAGCCTTGTGTATTCGGGAAGTACACATAATTTTCTCAGTTGGACCACTGCTCAACACCTTCAACTATAGATACTTCCACACTCAACAGAAATTTTTTTGGTTGCCAATGGAGAAAAAGTTCCTAGCTACAACATCAGCAAAAAAGTTAAGTTCTCAATTGGTACGACTTTCTTTCATTCTGAATTTTTTGTCATACCTCTAGCTGGGTTCGATATGGTTTTGGGTATTAAATAGCTGAAAACACTCAGTCATATTTTATGGAATTGTATTGCTTTAACTATGAGTTTTTTAATGGGCGGACAACAAGTATTATTACAAGGCATTCACGTGGACAAGCCACATCAAATTCAGACGATTCACTCACAGGACAATCCAGATCTGGATGAATTCTCTGTTATGCATGCAATAACATCATTATTTTAGTTGTTTTATTTAATTTACTTTATTTTATTTCTGTTTTAGGTCATAGGGGTATTTTTGGAATATTTTATTTATAAGGGTATTTTTAGAATATTTATTGTAAGCCCTAACAGGGTGAACCCTATTTAAGGGGTAAGAGTAATGAGAAACACAAGCATTAAATTATTAAGAATTAGGTTAAATCTAGCATAAAGAGGTGAGATCCGATGTTAGGGTTTTCCTAAAAAACCCAAATATTCTTTCATCCTCCATTGATCTTCGTCTTCCCCATGTCTTCCTACTATCCCTACAGTAATGCATGGAAGACCCGTAACCCGTGGCAGATCTCAGATCCTCCCAAAGAATCCTTGTGTAAGATCCGGGACCGTAACAACTGGTATCAGAGCAGGAACACAATGGGCTATTCATTTTCCCCATAAGGATGGATTATTCTGGACGAGGTATACGATTTAATGAAAAATTATGCAAATAAATGGGAGAAATACGTGCATCGTATGAATCCTCCATTGAAATTGTTGCAATTGAAGTTTCTTCAATTAAGAGGGCTGCCAGAGTCGACGCTGGCTCGGACAGGCAGGAGAAGCAAGCAATCAGAGACCTCTCTGTATTTCCGGCGGCGGCGACCTCAGAATTTTGGGATTTAGAAATTCCAAAAACGGAAGGGTATTCAGCATACCCTTCGTCAGAAAATCGGGAATGGGAAATCTCCAAGCAGGAAACTCCAATGACGGCCCCGTCAAAATTGATTTCCGGATCATGGAAATCTGACTAGCAAGTCCCTGAACTCCCGAAATCAAAGTCTAGATCAACGCAAAACCAGCCTTAGCACTTCCGAAATGAGACAGTGGGACATCAGATTTTAGAAAATCAGACGGGTTTTCTGCCAAATCATTGAATCTGACTCAGGGGACCTTGCAAATCTCTGAGAAGGACCCGAGAAAGCCAAAATCGGAGAAGTATTCTGCTACACCCTCATCGGTGCTGGAAATACGTCAGGTGTAAATATCCCGAGCTGGTCAATGGCACCCAGAAATTTTGAAATCAAACCTCCCCTTCTCAGGGCAAGCCACAATCCGTCCCAAACGGGAGAAGGAAAATTTTCTGGCCACTATTCCAACCAGGAAATATTTCCGAGAGCCCTCTGTCTCAGAAAATTTCCATGCGGCGAAGCCTCCAAGGGCTGTTGTTCACCACCGGAGAAGGGGGCGACTCCGTCGGATCCATCGGACAAATTTTTGCTCCTCCTCGGCCTCGAAAGTCCAGCGGGGAATCATTTTCATCGCAATTAGGGGTAAGCTTCGGAAACTCCCTCGATTTGTAGATCAAAACATGTCTTTCAAGGCATTGATGTGGCTCAAAGGGGTTGAGCAGCAGCAACGCTACTAAAAAATTAGAGACGAAGGTTCTCTGTGTTGTGACGCAGAGAATCAATGGCCAATTGGTGGAATTTCGAATTGGGGGTATGCTCTAAAATTTTTTTTTGGGTGGCTTGGTTGTTTTGTGGATGATTTGGATGCTGCTCATGCTGAATGGGATGTCTTCGATTGTGGTGAAGGAATACAACAGCAGTGTGGCGGTTTTGGGTTATTTTTGGGGTAATTGTGTGCTGAATGGGCTGTATTCATTGGTTCTTGGTAAATCTTTTACTCAGATTAGTGGAAATGGAGGCCATGCAGCTATTCCACTATCTTCAATTGACCCTTTTTTGACAACATCATCTTCAGTAATAAGCTTACAACAACTTGTCTCAAGGGAGGCAGATCATCTAGATTCACAGGTGGTTTCAGTGTTCCACATCAACGGAGGCAGTGCTTACACTATCTTTCCTGATTCAGTATCAGTTGGCGGCACTTTCATGGCACTTTGTAAAAAGAGCTTCTATGCATTAACACAAAGAATTCAAGAGGTAATCACTGGGCAGGCAGCTGTGCACCAATGGATGAAAGGTTGTCATTATGCACTGCAAGTGAGACCACAGAAATTGGACTCATCTTTTACCTCTCCTTTTCAATTGTTGTCCATGACTCAGTTGCCTGCTGGAAATGTAATTTCTGGAGTATGTTGGAGGGAGCTGAATGCCATTGCTAATGGGATCAATGAAGTTTTTCCTTTTCTGTTTGAGAAAGGGCATAATTATCACAGAGGGTGTGTGTTAATAGACATTCTGTTGAGTTTTCTGGAATTGGTCACTCGACTAAGCCTTTCAGCTTCGCAACTGCTACACAGTTTCTCCTTCTCAGTGAGGATGGGATCTCTTGTTCTGAAGTTTGAAATCTACTACTCTGACCATGTCATACTCTTCAGGCATGAGAGTTATTTTGCTTACCTATTTAGAGTAAGGGAACCTGACTTTTATGGGGCAATAAACATTGCTTCTGGAAAATCCATCCTCTTTGCTCCCAAGTTGTCTGATGATTATGCTGTTTGGCTGGGAGAAATAAAGCCCTTATCATACTTCAAGCAAAGATACATGGTCAACATGGTTTGCTACACTAATCAGATGGTGAAGGTGCTTTATGATCACTACCAAGGATTGGGAAAGCCTTTCTTGTTTCTCTTGTACGGGCTTAATACTGATAGCAACAAATTTTCCAAACCTGCAGAGCTTGAGGAAATGGAGAAGTTTGAAATAGACCGTAGTACATTGCATCCTGTCTTGACTGAATGTCGTCTATTTAAGTTGGGAATGGAGCTTGAACTCATACAATATGGTAATGATATAAGTTTGGAGGCTCATATTGAGGTTATGCGCAAAACAAAAGTGGGCATGCAAGAGTATCAGTTGGAGAGCATGTTTCTCCATCCTGTGTACATGTATGGAAGCTGTAGATATGGTTCATACACATGCATATGTGCTATTGGTGAAAGTTGCCCTGTTCTTCATTATGGGCATGCTGCTGCTCCAAATGACAGGATCTTACACGATGGTGACATGGCACTTCTAGATATGGGAGCAGAATACCATTTTTATGGTTCTGACATAACTTGTTCTTTTTCTGTGAATGGTAAATTTACGAGTGATCAACATCTTATCTATAATGCAATCATTAAGGCCCATAATGACATTGTCTCTACAAGGAGACCTGGAGTAAGCTGGATGGACATGCACAAGCTAGCAGAGAAAGTTATTCTCGGGTCATTGGTGGCTGGTGGTTTAATTAATGGTGATGTTGATGATATGATGGCTGAGAGATTGGGTGTTGTTTTCATGCTTCATGGTCTTGGGCACTTCCTTGGGATTGCTACTCATGATCCGGGGGGCTATGCTAAGGATTTGGAGAGGCCAAAAGAATCGGGGTTGAGTGCTTTGTGGACTGCTAGAAAACTTGAAGAGGGCATGGTCTCCAGCGCTGATATGAAGAAAGTGTATGCTGAGCTTGCACGACCTGGTGGTTGGAATGATCCAGGCATGCTTGAGGTAGGAAATGGAGGTATGACCAATGATGAATACATCACACACTTTAGTTTATGGGCTATCTCTAAGGCACCTCTCCTAATCGGATGTGATGTGTGGAATGACACCAAGGAAACCTTGAAAATTATTGGCAATAAGGAAGTGGTAGCAGTGAACCAAGATCATCTTGGTGTTCAAGCTACGAAGGTTCGCATGGAGGGAGATCTTGCGATATGGGCTGGACCACTCTCCAACTATAGGACAGTTGTGCTCTTAGTCAATTGTTGCCCTAGGTATTTTGAAATTAATACCATCTGGGGATGAGGAGGTCTAGCAAAGAAACATAAAACTGCAAGTGGGAGATCCACAAAAAAAAAGAAAAAAAAAATCTTTCTCTGGCTGGAGGCTCTCCGATAATGCGGTTGACACTACTTCCGAGCTTGAGGACAAGCTCGTCTTCCAGGGGGTGTAATGTTATGCACTCAATAACATCATTATTTTAGTTGTTTTATTTAATTTACTTTATTTTATTTCAGTTTTAGGTCATAGGGGTATTTTTGGAATATTTTATTTATAAGGGTATTTTAAGAATATTTATTGTAAACCCTAATAGGGTGAACCCTATTTAAGGGGTAAGAGTAATGAGAAACACAAGCATTGAAGTATTAAGAATTAGGTTAAATCCAACGTAAAGAGGTGAGATCCGAGGTTAGGGTTTTCCTCAAAAACCCATGTATTGTTTCATCCTCCATTGATCTTCGTCTTCCCCATGTCTTCCTACTATCCCTACAGTAATGCCTGGAACACCCGTAACCCGTGGCAGATCTCAGATCCTCCCAAAGAATCCATGTGTAAAATCCGGGACTGTAACATTCTCGGACTTGTTCCAAGAGCCCTTGGGATTGCCTCCCTTGAGGCACTGTGACCATCAGATATGTTTAAAATAGGGATAAGAAGTGGTGGTCATTTGACCTATAGGTACCCATATCTCCAGAAAGATGAAATTGAACGACAGTGCCAAGCAAGGCTACTTCAAGGCCTTATTTGCAACAATTGTTCCCCATTCTCATCACCAGTCCTCCTCATAAATGTTTTAATGTGGGACACACCCTGAGGACATGGGACACCAAGAAGAGTCCTCACCCACGCTAGCACGAGTTAAAGAGTTAAGAAGCACAAACTGAAATGAGTTAGAAGACTTGAAGATCAAGTGGGACCCCCAAGTATCTCACAAGCTGGCAACCTTATCAAGATAAGCTGGAAGATTATGAGGAACCCACAAGGATAAGGCCACAAGCTGGCCTCCTCCCTTATATTTACATGATTGAAGAAAGAGTTCTAGTTCAACTCATATTAGTCTTCTAGTAGATCGTTTTGAATAGACTTATCTTAGAGAGTTAGAGTTGGAATGTAATTAGGAGATTGAAAGGCTAATTGTATAAGGACTCTATCTCTTCCTCTACTATAAATAGAGGTGTTTTAATTCAGAATTAATCAAGTTACACATCTCCTTCTTGAGTTAATCTCTCCCTCTCTCTTTTCTTGGTGCATATCTCTTTTTCTCTTTTCTTTTTTCTTTTCTCTACCTGAGAGCTCTTCTTCCATTTTCTTCTTTTTCTTTCTTCTTTATCTTGCTCAGAATATTGGAAAAGAGATCCTAAATTCACCATGGTATCAGAGCATTAAATTTAGGATCCCTTGTCAAAGGAATGCTCTAAAGAAGTAATGATCAACACCACTCAAAGAAGACTCTTTTGTGAAGGAAGATCACAAGCCGTGAGATAAGTGTTTAATTTTTTTTTTCTCTTCATGTTACTGGTTTCTGAATTTAGAATATGATTTAAAGATGAGTATGTGAATGATTTCATCTTATTATATTATGGATATGCATGCCTCTCTATCTAGAAGAAGCTATCAAAATAGTTTTGTCGGTTTGGAAATTCTTTTAACCGAGACCAGTCCATGATCAGATTGTTGAAATTTTTTTCATGGGAACAAGAGTCCCCTTATATAGAAGATTTTTATTGAGTCTCTTATGAGTGGTATTAGAGAAAAAAAATCAGAATAATAATTTAACATCAATGCTAAAATTCCCCATACATCGAGTTGTTTGAAGAGTACTACTTGGTGTTATTATTAGAGTTTTTTGAAGAAGGGCCTATCATGGCTGAAGAGAATATAAATATCAAAAGTGATATACTGAGAATTACCACCATACCCTTATGTGGGGTATCAAATTTTATGAGTTGTGTTACAATGTGGGACCCAATATGGTGCTCGAGCTGGTGGGACCCACCATGAGGACATAGGTCATCAAGAAGAGTCCTAGAGAAGGTGGGACACCAAGAAGAGTCCTCACCCAAAGCAATGACCAGTTAAGGAAGCAAGAGGCACAAAATGAACTAATTTAGAAGACTTGAAGATCAAGTGGGACCCACAAAGATCTTACAAGTTGGCACTCTTATCAAGGTGCGCTGGGAGATCATGAGGCACCCACAAGGATAAGGCTACGAGTTGGCTTATCTATTATATTCACATGAATAATGAAGGACTCCTAGTTCTACTTAAGTTAGTCCTCTAGTAGTTCAGTTTTAATAGACTTACTTATATTGAAGAGTTAGAATTGGAATGTACTTAGGATTGAAGGACAAGTTGTATAAGGACTCTACCTCCTCCTCTACTATATAGAGAGGTGTTGTAATTCGGAATTAATCAAGTCACACATTCAATCCCGAGTTGGTTCTCTCTCTCCCTCTCCTTGCTTGGCGCTACCTCCTCTTCTTCTTTTATTTTTTTCTTCTCTCTACCCGAGAGCTTTCCTTCCCTTTTCTCTTTTTTCTTTCTTCTTTATCTTGTTCGTGATCATAGAAAAGGGATCCTAAATTCAATATGGTATCAAAGCAACATATTGATGAATTCTCGACAAAGGAATACTTTAGAGAAGTGATGATCAACACCACTCAAAGAAGGCTCTTGTATGAAGGAAGAACACAAGCCAAGAGATAAGTGTTCAATTTTTTTTTTTTTATGCTACTGGTTCTCAAATTTAGATGATGATTAAAGGATGAATATTTGAATTCTTTCATCTTATTATATTATGGATATGCATGCCCCTCTATCTAGAAGGAGTTATCAAAACAGTTTTATCGGTTTGGAAATTCTGTTTGCCGACACCAGTCCAAACTCAGATTATTGAAATTTTTTTTCGTGGGATAAGAGTTCCCTGATATAGAAGATTTATATTGAGCCTCTTATGAGTGGTTTTTTGAAAAAAAATTATAATTTAGCATTGATGCTATATTTACATATACCGAGTAGATTGAAGAAGTGCTACTTGGTGTTTTTATTTGAAGTTTTTTGAAGAAAATCCTATCATCGCTGATGATAATATGAATATCAAAGGTGATATACTGAGAATCACCACCATACCCTTACATGGGGTATCAAATTTTATGAGTTGGTCCACCTCGGTTAGGAGGTTTCTCATAACCAAAGACCTACTTGGTGACCTCACTACCGGAAGACCACCTGTTGATGAAGATGATATTTTTTATATGAAATGGCTGAAGAATGGTACTTTGGTAATTGGTTGGCTAATAAATAGCATGGAAGAATATGTCTCTAGTAATTGTATTCATCTTGACACTGCTAAACAAATTTGGGAGACATGTACGGAATTATATTCATGCTCAGATACACTCCAGAGAATGTTGAATACTAAACAAGGAGAAAATATTCATGAGTACTTGGCACAGTTTAGAGGCTTTCTTCATGAGTGGAAGTTAGCTCAGCCCTCCACCACTGATATTTATATTCAAGATAAACAAAAGGAGGTCTTAATTACTGCTATTTGTCTTACAAATGTTAAACCTCATCTTGAGATTGCCAAGAGTTAACTATTGAGTGTTTCTATTGTCCCAAAGTTTGATGATGTGTGTGCAACATTACTTCGTATTCCAGACACTTCTTCCTCCACTACTGATGTTTCATCCGCTATGTATTCTGATCATAGAGGATCATCTTCTGACCGTGGCCGAGGCCGAGGAAGTGGTTATAGAGGGGGTAGAGGAAGAGGTGGAAGGAATAGTGCTGGCAGAACAGATGATATTAAGTGTACTCATTATAAATTTCCTGGCCATACTATAGCTCAGTGCCGTTATAGAGCATGCACTTACTGTGGCAAATATGGCCACTATAAAGAAATATGCTATAAGGCTAATGACAAGTCAGAATCAACAAGGGCTAATCAAGCCCTTATTACTGATGCACAAGAAGACCATCCCACAACATCAGTTGCACAAAAGATTATTACTGATGAAGAGTATGAACTATTTCAGAAAATGAAGACCATGCTAGGGTCTTCTCCTAGTCCCTCTACAACTACTACTGCCACTACTGCTTCAGGTATGCTATCTGCCTCATCTACATCCAGGATAATTGATTCAGGAGCCTCCGAGCATCTTACAAGTAAAAAAACTTTATTACATTCTTTATCTCCGAGTCTTTCACACAAGTTTGTTACCATAGCTGACGGTTCTCAAACCAAAGTCCAAGGAAAAGGTTCCACTTCTATCACCCCATCACTTCCACTCACTGATATTCTTTTTGTTCCTCCTTTTCCTTTAAACTTGCTCTCTGTGAGTCAGCTTACAAAATATTTTAATTGCTCGATTACCTTCTCACCTACTTCATGTGTTTTTCAGGATCTTATAACGAAGTAGGTGATTGGTGGAGGCCATGAACAAAGGGGGCTCTACTACTTTGACTTGCCAAAGATCAATATGGTGTCTACTACTGAGAATGAGACACGATTATGGCACAATCGGTTGGGACATCCTTCCATACAGTCTCTTCATTATATATTTCCATCTCTTAAGATCAGGTCAGAATTCAGTTGTGAGGTGTGTCAATTAAGTAAACATCAAAGGAGTACATACTCCCCTTATCTAGAAGTCAAAAGTGGCATTCCTTTTTCGTTGATTCATATTGATGTTTTGGGGCCTTTGAGTGTCTCTAATATTTCTCAAGCCAAATATTTTATCACTTTTTTTTATGATTTCACTCACAACTTGGTTGTTTCTTTTTAAGGAGCGTTCTGAGATACCATCTATTTTTAAATCTTTTTATGCGATGGTACTCACACAATTTGGTCAGAAGATAAAAATCCTCCGGTCTGATAATGCCAAAGAGTATATTTCAAAAGACCTTGACTCATTTTGTCAAAAGAATAACATTATCCATCAGACATCATGTGCCTACACTCCTAAAACAAATGGTGTAGCCAAACAGAAAAATCATCATATTCTTGAGGTAGCTCGAGGTCTATTATATGCCATGAAAGTTCCATACTTTTATTGGCCCCATGCTGTCCTTACAGCGTGTTTTCTTATAAATCGTCTACTGTCTACCGTTCTTGGGAATAAATCCCCCTACTCTAAACTATTACCACATGATGATCCATTTGCATTACCATTGAAAGTCTTCGGTTGTCAATGTTTTGTTCATAATACATTGCCTAGACACAACAAACTTGACCCTAAATCTATCAAATGCATTTTTTTGGGATACTCTCACACACAAAAGGGTTATGTTTGTTATAGTCCTCCTTTGCAATGCTTATTTGTGTCAAGGGATGTAACATTCTTTGAAGACTCCTCATATTATTCTGATAGCGCTCCACCTGGTATGTCATCAGTACCAAGTTCTCCTCGGTCGGTTGTGCCTCGTGATACAGAGATTGTTCAGCCCCCAAAGACAGTGGCCGATACCACACCTGCCGAGTTGTTGGATCCACCAGAGGTAAGTCCTTCATCACCAATCAGTTTTGGTCCTCAATTTGATACTCGTCCTATTTCTATAAGAAAAGAACCTCGATCATGCACTCAACCTTCTACTTCTCATCCTATTTCCAATTTTGTGTCTTATCATCACCTCTCACCATTATGTTGTCAGTTTCTTTCTTCTATTTCCTCCATATCTGTTCCACAGTCTTATCAGGAGGCTCTACAACATCCAGGGTGGAAGGCAGCAATGGATGAAGAAATGAAGGCACTCAATGATAATCACACATGGTCACTGGTTCCTCTACCTACAGATAAAAAACCCGTTGGTTGCAAGTGGGTTTATACAGTAAAACATAATCCAGATGGGACTATTGCATGACTGGTTGCAAAAGGTTACACTCAATGCTATGGCATTGATTATGATGAGACATTCTCTCCAGTGGCAAAAATGACCTCGATACGTATCTTATTATCCTTGGCAGCTAATTCATCATGGCCAATATATCACCTAGATGTTAAAAATGCATTTCTCAATGGTAATATCAAAGAAGAGATTTATATGCAACAACCACCTGGATATGTGGTTGAGGGGGAGTCCGTATGTCACCTTAAAAAATCTCTATATGGACTATAGCAGTCCCCATGGGCATGGTTTGAGAAATTTAGTCAACCCACCATACGGGCAGGTTTTTACAGATGCTCTGTAGATCACTTAGTATTTGTTGAGAACACAACACGAGGTAAGGTGATTCTAGTTGTTTATGTTGATGATATTATTTTAACTGAGAGTGATTCTGAGGGCATTCAAAAAATAAAAGAAAGAATATGTGCTGAATTCAAGATGAAGGATCTTAGATTACTGAAATATTTTTTGGGTATTGATGTCTTACAATCCAGACATGGGATTGTTCTATCCCAAAGAAAATATGCCCTTGATCTACTAGAAGAAATAGGTATGATGACACACTCCTATGGATGCAAATACAAAATTATGTGGAGGCACTGGAGAAGATGTAGATATTGGCAAATATCAAAGGTTAGTGGGACGACTTATTTACCTGTGTGTAACGAGACCAGACATTTCATATGCAGTAAGTGTGATAAGTGAGTACATGCACAAGCCAAAACTTAGTCATTGGTAAGCACTTGAGAGGATACTACGTTATCAGAAAGGAGCTCCTGGAAGGGGGCTCCTCTATAAAAAACATGGTCACTTCAATATTGAGGGATTCTCGGATGCAGACTAGGCCGGATCCCCAGAAGATAGAAAATCTACTTCTAGATTTTGCACGATGGTTGGAGGAAATCTGGTTACGTGGAAAACCAAAAAAAAAAAAAAATGTAGTAGCACGGTCAAGTGCATAAGCATAATACAAAGCCATGGCACACACTGTAAGTGAACTCTTATGGATAAGATCTCTTCTCACTGAATTGGGATTCTATAAAGAAGCTCCAGTGGATCTATACTGTAATAATCAAGCACATTGAAGTAGATTGCCACTTTATACGAGAAAAATTCTAAGTTGGTCTCTTATCCCTGAAGCACATATCATCAGAAAATCAAGTTGCAGACATTCTCACTAAACTTGTCACTCACAAGATTATGTCTACCATATGGAGCAAGAAGGGCGTTTATGATGTCTTCTCACCCCCATCTTGAGGGGGAGTGTTATAATGTGGGACTGATGCAGGAGAAGCGTGAGGCGGGTACATAATCGGATCCATAATCGGATCCGTCTTGCTGAACCCGGTTTGGGTTGTTGCTTTGAGCTGTAGCCCGGGCTTGTCGGTGGCTTTGCCTTTTTGGTTGTTAAAACCAGTTTTGTGTACAGATGAGGATGATTATTGATGTTTATGAAATTGAACAACGACAGGAGATTTTTCTCTCTGTTTAGGGCGACCTCTTGTCAAATTTTCCCACAGATTACCGGTGGCATTGTCGGCAGGATAATCACTATCCTGTGTCCGGCGTCAGTTGGTATCAGAGCTTTAGGCTCGAGAAGAAGCAGATATCACCAGAGACGCTGCAGCGAGCAGAAGGGTCAACGACGACGACGCCGTCGCCATCGCCGTCGTCGTTGAGCTACCGCTCAACGTTGCTGTCGGGAACGCTCGGGACTCGACCGAGCAAGTTACAGAAACAGAGCAGAGGCTCTGGCTTTGCCGGAAAAGAGGGATTCGGCAGGAAAAGGGGTCGGCATCGACGTCGTCACCGTCGGAACTGCAGTGCGACATTGCCGTTGCCGTCGTCGTAGTCGGATCTGCCGTCGACGGAGCTCGACGAACGGATAAGGATCGGGATTGACGAAAAATCGAGCACCGAAATAGAGTTTCGTGGTGCCGAGAAAGGGGGTTCTGAGACGGAAGATCCTCGTTGCTAGAACGAGCCAGCGTCGCACGTGACGACGAGCTGTCGGAGACGACAGCAGGAGAAGACCACTGGAGAGGTCTCAATTTCGAACACAGAAGGCTCCAAAATCCCGATTTCGGGAGAAATTTTCCTTCAGCGTCGTCGAGGTATTTTACGTTTGGGGAAATTATATTATTTTTTATTATTATTAAAAAAAATATGGTTGGTGGTCGTGGTCGTGGTCGTCGCGGGCAACACCAGAATGAGGAAGCTCCATTCCGTGGCCGTAATATTCAGAATGTGGTGATTGAAGACTTACAGCGGCAAGTTGCAGAGTTGACTCAGCGTCTGGCAGCGCAGGATTTTGGTGATCGTGAGATGGGAAGTCACGATTCCAATACCAGCTTTGAAAATCCGTATCGCAATCAACCTCGATTTAGGGAGCATCGCGGTTAGGGGGACCGACCTATAGACCTCGATTTCAGAGTGACGTTACCTGAGTTTTCTGGCACGTTACAGGCCAAGGGATTCATCGACTGGTTGCAGGAGATAGAGCGTATCTTTGAGTACAAGGAAGTCCCCGAAAATGTCAAGGTGAAATTGGTTGCCATCAAACTCAAGGGTAGAGCATCTGCGTGGTGGGAGCAGTTGAGGCGATCACGAGACCGGCAGGGCAAGGTCAAAATCACTGATTGGGCGAAAATGAAGAAGAAGATGAAGGGTCAATTCCTTCCTTTCGGCTACACTCAAACCTTGTTTCAGCCACTTCATTTGTTGCGGCAAGGCTCGAGATCAGTGGATGATTACACGAAGGAGTTTTATCAGTTGATCGCCCGGAATGACTTATCTGAGACAGAAGAGCAGATGGTGGCACGATATTTGGGGGGGTTACGACAACCCCTACAGGATGTCCTCAGTCTTCACTCACTGTGGACCGTTTCGGAAGCATACCAGCGTGCATTGATTGTGGAAAAACAGTAGAACAGAAGGCCAATAGTCAGAAGCGATCCCAGTAGCCGACCAGTTCGCCCTCAGGAATCTCGTCCTGCCCAACAGCCTCTCCAAGGTCCTTCTCCCTCACATATTCGATGTTTTCGTTGTGGTGAGTCGGGACATAAAGCTACTGAGTGTAGGAAACATGCTAGTCAGAAGGGTAAAAATCTTCTGATTGAGGAAGACGTGGTAGATGAGCCTGAGGAACTTGGTGAACCTGTGTATGATGATGCTGAAGATGAAGAGGTATTGTACGGTGATGGCCATGAGACTCTAGTTTTTTATAAGAGTCTGTTGACTCCCAAGGGGGATTCAAGGGATGATTGGTTGCGAACCAATGTGTTTCACACGACCTGCACAGTCGCAGATAAAGTCTGCAAGATGATCATTGACAGTGGCAGTTGTGAGAATGTCATTTCTGAAGAGGTTGTCAAGAAATTGCAGTTGCAGACAAATCTTCATCCCAAACCGTACAAATTGACGTGGTTGACTAAAGACAGTGAGGTAACAGTAAATAGACGATGCCTCGTGTCTTTTTCCATCGACATGAAATATTTTGATAATGCTTGGTGCGATGTGGTGTCTATGGATGCTTGTCATGTATTGTTGGGCTGCCCTTGGTAGTATGATCGCAGCGTTATTCATGACGGTTGGAAGAATACCTATTCCCTTAGCATCAAAGGGAAGAAGATTGTGTTAGCCCCTCGCCGGGAAGGCCCCACTCCTACCCCGATAGACGGCCCCGCTAACCTACTGTCCATGTCCAGGTTTCTTGTCGAGATAGAGAAGGAAGATCTCGTCTATGCTCTACTTCATTGTGGGAAGAGTATCACAGATATGCCTCCTGATTTACCAGTCGAGGTGCATCAGCTCCTAGCAGAGTTTTCTGACTTGATGCCAGAGGAACTTCCTCCTGGATTGCCGCCTATGAGGGATATTCAGCATCAGATTGACCTTGTGTCGGGGTCTAGTTTGCCAAATCGTCCAGCCTATTGCCTCAGCCCCAAGGAGTCCGAAGAGTTGCAGCGATAGGTGATAGAGTTGTTGGATAGGGGTTACATCCGTGAGAGTATGAGCCCATGTGCAGTTCCTGCCCTGCTAGTGCCAAAAAAGGATGGCTCGTGGCGTATGTGT
The DNA here is from genome assembly GCF_029961685.1 of Aristolochia californica. Taxonomy (NCBI): domain Eukaryota; kingdom Viridiplantae; phylum Streptophyta; class Magnoliopsida; order Piperales; family Aristolochiaceae; genus Aristolochia; species Aristolochia californica. The sequence continues at coordinate 12,409,624 of NW_027181782.1, read as the reverse complement.
GTTGATAGCCAAGTAATCAACAGGATTACAGTGAAGTACAGATTCCCCATTCCTTGCCTGGATGATATGTTAGACTAATTGTCCGGTTCTAAGGTCTTCTCCAAAATTGACCTTAAGAGCGGATACCACCAGATCAGAATACGGCCTGGAGATGAGTGGAAGACAGCGTTTAAGATGCAACATGGGTTGTATGAGTGGATGGTCATGCCATTTGGGTTGTCCAATGCACCCAACACCTTTATGAGGTTTATGCATTAGATTCTACGCCCATTTATGGGGAGATTCGTGGTCGTGTACTTTGACGATATCCTCATTTATAGTCCGATGTGGGCATCCCATTTTGATCACCTCCGTGCTGTTTTTGCAATGTTGCGGATGGAACGCCTGTTTGTGGCTCGGCTGAAGTGTTCTTTCTTCACTACCTCTGTAACTTTTCTTGGGTTTGTTGTGTCTACTGATGGTGTTCATGCAGATCAGTCGAAGATAGATGCGGTCTTGGAGTGGCCCACACCAAAGACTTTGCACGATGTCCGCAGTTTTCATGGCTTGGCGTCCTTCTACCATCGGTTCATCCGACACTTCAGCACTCTGATTGCTCCTCTTACAGAATGTCTCAAGGAACGTGAGTTCCGGTGGTCCGAGGAGGCGGAGGCCAGTTTTCAACTGGTCAAACAACAAATGACAGAGGCCCCAGTTTTGGCACTTCCTGATTTTGAGAAGGTGTTTGAGGTTAACTGTGATGCATCTGGGGTTGGCATTGGTGGTGTTTTGAGTCAGGAGGGGTGGCCCATCGCCTTTTTCAGTGAGAAGCTATCTGGGTCCAAGAAGAATTATTCCACCTATGATCTGGAGTTTTATGCCATAGTTCAGTCCCTGAAGCATTGGCGTCACTACCTCGTCCAAAAGGAGTTCATTCTATTCACTGATCATGAAGCCTTGAAGTACATCAATGGCCAACACAAACTGAGCCGCCGACATGCCAAGTCGGTGGCGTACTTACAGGAGTTCACATTTGCTATGAGACACCAAGCAGGGAATTTGAATCGTGTCGTAGATGCTTTGAGCTGTCGTACATTACTCCTCACCACCATGAGCGCCAGAGTTGCAGGCTTTGAGGCTTTCTCTCCTATGTATGCTACAGATCCTTCATTCGGGAGGATACTTCGCGAGGTAACTGAGGGTCACCGCCATGATTTTCTTTTGCATCATGGTTATTTGTTTCACAGATTACAGTTGTGCATTCCGGAGTGTTCCCTCTGGCAGTTGATTATTCGTGAACTTCATAACGAGGGTCACTTTGAGCGAGATAAGACATTGGCTTCGATATCTTCTCGTTATTACTGGCCCAAACTGCCTAGTGATGTGGCTCATTATGTGGAGCGTTGTTATGTGTGCCAGCGGTCCAAGGGAGTTCTCACTAATGCGGGCCTGTACACCCCGTTACCAATATCGGAAGCCCCATGGATTGATGTTAGTATGGACTTCGTGTTGGGCTTACCCCGTACCCAACGGATTGTGGATTCTATTTTGGTTGTGGTAGACAGGTTTTCCAAAATGGCCCATTTTGTTGCTTGCCGGAAAACTATGGATGCTGCCAGGATCGCCCATCTTTACTTTCGGGAGATTGTGCATTTACATGGCGTCCCTCGCTCCATTACTTCTGATCGTGACACCAAGTTTTTGAGTCATTTCTGGAGGAGCTTATGGGAGAAACTGGGAACGAAGTTGAACTTTAGCAGCGCCTACCACCCTCAGACAGATGGTCAAACTGAGGTGGTGAACCGGAGTTTGGGCAACCTTTTGAGAAGTTTGGTCGGGACTAAACCGAAGCAATGGGATCTGGCATTACCTCAGGCAGAATTTGCATATAACAGGTCGAAACACAAAACCACCGGTATGAGCCCTTTTGAGGTTGTCTATGGTCAAAATCCCTCCAGGGTGCTTGACTTGGCCCCTATTCCACGTGTGGGTCGTCTGAGTCCCCAGGCAGATGAGATGGCAGCGTCTCTTCGAGATGTCCATGCGCAGGTGAAGCAAGCCATTCACGAGAGTAATGCCAAGTACAAGTTTCAGACAGGCCATCGCCGTCGTCAGGTACTCTTCGACGTTGGTGATTTTGTTTGGGCCGTTTTAACTCGTGATCATTTTCCTGTTGGAGAGTATACTAAGCTTAAGGCGCGAAAGATTGGCCCCTGTGAGGTTGTGCAGAAGATCAATGATAATGCCTACAGACTGTGCCTCCCCAGTCATTTGCGGACTTCTGATGTCTTTAATGTCAAACACTTGAGTCCTTGTTTTCTGGATTCCGATGTTGCTAGTGTGAACTCGAGGACGAGTTCTTTCGAACCCGAGGCGACTGATGCAGGAGAAGCGTGAGGCGGGTACATAATCGGATCCATAATCGGATCCGTCTTGTTGAACCCAATTTGGGTTGTTGCTTTGAGCTGTAGCCCGGGCTTGTCGGGGGCTTTGCCTTTTTGGTTGTTAAAACCAGTTTTGTGTACAGATGAGGATGATTATTGATGTTTATGAAATTGAACAACGACAGGAGATTTTTCTCTCTGTTTAGGGCGACCTCTTGCCAAATTTTCCCACAGATTACCGGTGGCATTGCCGGTAGGATAATCACTATCCTGTGTCCGGCGTCAGGGACCCACCATGAGGATGTAGGTCATCAAGAAGAGTCCTAGAGGATGTGAGACACCAAGAAGAGTCCTCACCCAAAGCAAGCACGAGTTAAGGAAGCAAGAAGCACAAGCTGAATTGATTTAGAAGACTTGAAGATCAAGTGGGATCCACAAAGATCTCACGAGCTGGCACTCTTATCATGGTGCACTGGGAGATCATGAGGGGCCCACAAGGATAAGGCTATGAGCTGGCTTATCCTTTATATTCACGTGAATAATGAAGGACTCCTAGTTCTACTCAAGTTCGTCCTCTAGTAGTTTAGTTTGAATAGACTTACTTATATTGAAGAGTTAGAGTTGGAATGTAATTAGGATTGAAGGACAAGTTGTATAAAGACTCTACCTCCTTCTCTACTATAAAGAGAGGTATTGTAATTCGGAATTAATCAAGTCACACATTCAATCCCGAGTTGGTTCTCTCTCTCCCTCTCCTTGCTTGGCTCCTTTTATTTTTTTCTTCTTTCTACCCGAGGGTTTTCCTTCCCTTTTCTCTTTTTTCTTTCTTATTTCTCTTGTTTGTGATCATGGAAAAGGGATCCTAAATTTAACAAGTTGGTCCACATCGGTCGGAGGTTTCTTTTAAGAAAAGACCTACTTGGTCACCTCACCACCCGAGGACCACCTATTGATGAAGATGATATTTTTTTATAACAAATGGTTGAAAAATGATACTTTGGTGATTAGTTGGCTAATCAATAGAATGGAAGAACATGTCTCCAACAATTTCATTCATCTTGACACTACTAAACAAATTTGGGAGACGTGCTAAACTGTACTCTTGCCCGGATACTCAACATAGACCATATGACATTCTCCAAAGAATGTTAATACTAAACAAGGAGAAAGTATCCATGAGTACTTGGCCGCTCTAGAGGCTTTCTTCAAGAGTGGAAGTTAGCTCAGCCTTCAACCACAAATATTTCTATCCAAGACAAGCAGAAGGAAGCCTTAATTACTACTATTTTCCTTGGAAATGTTAAACCCCATCTTGAGATTGCCAAGAGTCAACTTTTGAGTGTTTCTGTTGTCCCCAAGTTTGAGTATGCATGTGCAACACTACTTTGTATTCCAAACACTTCTTCCTCCACTACCGAAGTATCATCTACTACGTATTCCGATCATAGAGGATCATCATCTGACCGCGGTTGAGGCCAAGGCATAGGTTATAGAGGAGGCAGAGGAAGACCTGGAAGGACTTGTGCTGGCAGAGTAGATGGGAAAGAATGTACTCATTATAAGAAATTTGGCCACACTATAGATCAATGCTATTACAAGAATTCTAAGGCATGCAGTTACTGTGGATAATATGGCCATTATAAAGAAATATGCTATAAAACCAATGGACAGTTAGAATTGACGAAGGCCAATCAAACCTTTGTAAGTGATACAAAATAAGAACAACCCACAAAATTATCAGCACAGAAATTTTTTACTGATGAAGAGTATGAGCTATTTCAGAAAATGAAGACAATGTTGGGTTCTTCTCCTAGTTCCTTCGCAACTACTGCTGCCACTACCGCTTCAGGTATGCTATCTGCCTCATCTTCATCCTGGATAATCGACTCAGGACCCTCCGAGCATCTTACAAGTAACAAAAATTTATTACATTCTCTATCTCCGAGCCTTTCACACAAGTTTGTTACCATAGCTGACGGTTCTCAAACCAAAGTCCAAGGGAAAGGTTCCACTTCTGTCACACCATCACTTCTGCTCACCGATATTATTTTTGTTCCTACTTTCCCTTTGAATCTATTATCTGTTAGTCAGCTGACAAAATATTTTAATTCCTCTGTTACCTTCTCCCCCACTTCATGTGTCTTTCAGGATTTGATAACGAAGTAGGTGATTGGTGGAGGCCATGAACAAGGGGGCTTTACTACTTGGCAGTGCCAAAAATGAAAATATTTCCACTACTGAAAATGAGACATGGTTATGGCACAATCGGTTGGGACATCCATCTGCATAGTCTCTTCATTATATGTTTCCTTCTCTAAAAGTAAGGTCAGAATCTCATTGTGAGGTTTGTCAATTGAGTAAACATCAGAGGAGTACATACACACTTTGTCCAGAAGTCAATAGTGTTACTCCATTTTCTTTAATTCATACTGATGTTTGGGGGCCCTTGAGTGTCTCCAACATTTCTCAAGAAAAATATTTAATTACATTTATTGATGATTTCACTCGCACAACTTGGTTGTTTAAATTTAAGAAGCATTCTGAGATACCATTGATTTTTAAGTCATTTCATGCTATGGTACTCACACAAATTGGTCAGAAAATAAAAATTCTTCGGTCTGATAATGCCAAAGCATATGTTTCCAAAGACCTTGACTCTTTTTGTCAAGAAAATGGCATTATCGATCAAACATCATGTGTCTACACTCCTCAACAAAAAGGTGTAGCCAAATGGAAAAATTGTTATATTCTTGAGGTAGCTCGAGGTTTATTATATGCCATGAAATTTCCATACTTTTATTGGCCTCATGCAGTCCTTACGGCTTGCTTTATTATAAATCGTCTACCATCTTCCGTTCTTGGTAATAAATCTCCTTACTCTAGATTATTACCAAATGATGATCCATTTTCACTACCTTTGAAAGTCTTTGGATGTGAATGTTTTGTTCATAATTCATTTCCTAGACACAACAAACTTGATCCTAAATCTATCAAGTGTATCTTCTTGGGATACTCTCGCACATAGAAGGGTTATGTTTGTTATAGTCCCACTCTTCAACGTTTATTTGTTTCCAGGGATGCAACATATTTTGAAGACTCCTCATTTTATTCTGATAATGCTCCTCCTGGTATGTCCTCAGTACTAGGTTCCCCTCGATCAGTTGTGCCTTGTGATATAGAGATTATTCAACCCCTAGAGCAAGTGACTGACACCACACCTGTCGAGTTAACAGATCCAATAGAGGTAAGTCCTTCATCACCAGTTATTTTTGGCCCCCAATATGATACTCGTCCTATTGCTATAAGGAAAGAATATAGATCATGCACTAGACCTTCTACTTCTCATCCCATTTCAAATTTTGTGTCTCATCATCACCTCTCACCTTTATGTTGTCAGTTTCTTTCTTATATTTCCTCCATATCCGTTCCACAGTCCTATCAGGAGGCTCTACAACATTCAAGGTGGAAGGCAACAGTGGATGAAGAAATGAAGGCACTTAATGAAAATCATACATGGTCACTGGTTCCTCTTCCAACAGATAAAAAACCCGTTTGTTGCAAGTGGGTTTATACTGTCAAACATAATTCGGATGGGTCAATTGCACGATTGAAGGCTCGACTGGTTGCCAAAGGTTATAATCAGTGTTATGGAATTGATTGTGAAGAAACCTTCTCTCCATTGGCAAAAATGAACTCGGTATGTATATTATTACCTCTGGCGGCCAATTCATCATAGCCAATATAACAACTTGAGGTGAAAAATGCATTTCTTAATGGTGATATTAAAGAAGAAATTTATATGCAACAACCACCTGGGTATGTGGTTGAGGGGGAGTCAGTATGCCGCCTAAAAAAGTCTTTATATGGTCTAAAGCAGTCCCCTCAGGCATGGTTTGAAAAATTTAGTCAAGACCTCATACGGGCCGGCTTTTACAAATGCTCTAGAGATCACTCAGTAGTTATTGAAAATACACTAAGAGGTAAGGTGATTCTGGCTTTATATGTTGATGATATCATTTTAATTGGTAGTGATTTCGAGGGCATCCAGAAAACAAAGAAAAAAATATGTGCTGAATTCAAGACGAAGGATCTTGGACTACTCAAATATTTTTTGGGTATTGAAGTATTACAATCCAGACATGGGATTGTGCTATCCCAAAGGAAGTATGCCCTTGATCTACTAGAGGAGACAGGAATGATGGGATGCAAACCAGCAAACACTCCTATGGACTTGAATACAAAATTATGTGGAGGCACTGGAGAAGATGTTGATATTGGAAAATATCAAAGAGTAGTGGGAAGACTTATTTACCTGTGTGTAACAGGTCGGGTATTTCATATGCAGTAAGTGTGGTAAGTCAATATATGCACAAGCCACAACTTAGTCATTGACAAGCACTTGAAAGGATACTACGATATCTGAAAGGAGCTCCAAGAAGAGGGCTTCTCTATAAAAACTATGGTCACTTCAACATCGAAGGATTCTCTGACGCAGACTGGGCCGGATCCCCAGATGACAGAAAATCTACTTCGGGATTTTGTACGATGGTTGGAGGGAATTTGGATACATGGAAAAGCATAGAGCAAAATGTAGTAGCACAGTTTAGTGCAGAAGCAGAATACAGAGTCATGGCACACACTATTACTGAACTCCTATGGATAAGATCTCTTCTCACTGAATTGGGATTCTTCAAAGAAGCTCCGATAGATCTATATTGTGATAATCAAGCGGCAATACACATTACATCAAATCTAGTCTTCCATGAAAGAACAAAGCACATTGAAGTGGACTGTCATTTTATACGAGAAAAAATCCAAGCAGGTTTCTTATCTCTAAAGCATATATCATCACAATGTCAAGTTGTAGATATTCTCACCAAGTCGGTCACTCACAAGATTATGTCTAACATATGCAGCAAGCTGGGCATTTATGGTGTCTTCTCACCCCAGCTTGAGACGGAGTGTTACAATTTGGGACCCACCATAGTGCTCAAGCTAGTGGGAGCCACCATGAGGACATGGGACACCAAGAAGAGTCCTCACCCAAGCTAGCACGAGTTAAGGAGTTAAGAAGCACAAGCTGAAATGAGTTAAAAGACTTGAAGATCAAGTGGGACCAAAAAATATCCCACGAGCTGACAACCTTATCAAGATAAGGTGGAAGATTATGAGGGATCGACAAGGATAAGGCCACGATCTGGCCTGCTCCCTTATATTCACGTGATTGAAGAAAGAGTTCTAGTTCAACTCATATTAGTCTTCCAGTAGATTATTTTGAATAGACTTATCTTAGAGAGTTAGAGTTGGAATGTAATTAGGAGATTGAAAGGCTAATTATATAAGGACTCTATCTCTTCCTCTACAATAAATAGAGATGTTGTAATTCAGAATTAATCAAGTTACACATCTCCTTCTTGAGTTAATATCTCCCTCTCTCTCTTTGCTTGGCGCATACCTCTTTTTCTCTTTTCTTTTTTCTTCTCTCTACCCGAGAGATCTTCATCCCTTTTCTTCTTTTCTTTCTTTTCTTTGTTTGTCATCATGGTACTTGGATTGGAAGAAGGATCAACTTCTTTAGGAGTAAAGGACGTGGAAGTGGAGGTCAATTGACCCAGACGCTATAGCAACTGTTGAATTTCATCTTATGGGTCATTATAGGTTGTAGTCTCTCTCCTAGTTGAGTTGGAATTTGCCCATATTGGTTTACTAAACTTCTCTCAGCATTGGCCTCAGCAATAGTTTGTCCAATCACTTCCTCCACGTGTGTAACTCTTTTAAACTTCCCTATCAAGTTGGTGCATAAACATCATAAATCACTAACTTTATATGTTACAATTTGGGACCCACCTTAATGCATGAGCTGGTGGGACCCACCATGAGGATGTGGCCAAGAAGAGTCCTCTTCCAAGCTAGCATGAGTTAAGAAGATTAGAAGCACAAGCTGAAATGAGTTACAAGACTTGAAGATCAAGTGGGTCCCAAAAAGATACTATGACCTGGAATCTTATCAATATGAGCTGGAAGATCACGTGGGACCCATAAGGATAAGGCCACAAGCTCACCTCCTCCCTTATTTCCACGTTATTGAAGAAGAGTTATAGTTCAACTTATATTAGAACTCTATTAGATTGTGTTATCCTTTCAAGATAGATTTATCTTAGAGAGTTAGAGTTGGAATGTAATTAGGAGATTTAAAGGTTAATTGTATAAGGATTCTATCACTTCCTCTACTATAAATAGAGGTGTTGTAATTTGGAATTAATCAAGTTCTATAATTTTCTCTTGAGTAAATCTCTCTCTCTCTTAGCTTGCCACACACCTTGTTCATCTTCTCTTCTTCTCTCTACCCGAGAGCCTTCTTCTCCTTTTCTTCTTTTTTCCTTTCTCTCTTCCCTTGCTTGGAATATTCGAAAAGGAATCCTAAATTCAACATGGTATCCGAGCATTAACTTTAGGATCCCTACATCAAAATAAATACTTTAAGAATGTTGGAAGACAAGCTCAAGCCCACACGACCAAGGAAGACCCACATATCTAAGATTATTATAAGAAGGTCACATGACCAAGGAAAGCCCACAAAATGGGCCCAAGCCCATAAGAAATAGGACCCACAATGATTACCATGAGCTGACATCCTTATCACATCAATTGGAAGATCAAGAAGGACTCACAAAAGTATCTTATCTTATGGTCACGTCAAAGAAGAGTTTTAGTTTGAGTTATGTTTGTCTTTTATCTATATTGAGTTATTTAATTATGTTAGGACTTATCTTTAAGTGTTAGAGTTTGGGTGTAATTGGGACAATGGTAGTTTTATTGTAATTGGAGTCTACTACTCTAATTACAACCAGTTATTGATGTCAGTGAAGTTTTTTTCTTTTCCAAAAATTCAACATTGTATCAGAGCAGGTTTTTTTAGTTGACTTGGTCAACTCACGGAGGTAATGTGATCCTTTTCTCTAAACCCTAAACCCTAAGTCTAGGTTCGTAGTTATGTTTTTTTCAATCCCTGCACCTATTATTTTCTTTGCATTTTTTTACCTCTATACATAGTTTTTCATATTTCAAATTATATATTGACATAAATATATTTGAGTCTACTTTCCAAAGAAAAATTATTTGTTCCAATTGGAGTTATCTAGAGAGAGATATCAATATTTCAATGAGAGAAGGTCAGATTGCACAAAGGTTCAAGCAGCAGCAATAATCTTCAGATTCCGAGGTATTTTTTGCTATCAAGAACTAGACTTTATATGGAGAAATACATATCAAAAGAAATATATGTAAGTCTATTCTTTTTCCTATTCAACCAATTTTTTATCTGAGTTATCTACAAAGAGAAATAGATATTTGAACCAAAAAAGGTCAGATTGAAAATGAGGTTCCAACGGTTGCAGATAGCCTCAACTTTTGAGGTCTTTTATGCTATCAAGAAAGAGACTTTATATGGAAAATTATATATAAAAAGAAATATCTGTAGGTCTATTTTCTTACCTATTCAACCAATTCTGGGTATGATTTTTTTATAATGAGATATTGATCTTGGAAAAGTCAATGGTCATTCTGGAAAAAAAAGGAGAAACAATACTTAGTTCGGCCAGATGACAGAGACCGAAATATATCAGATTATTTATCTTCTAATAATTATATTTTATGAAGTTAAATTATACTTGGATGAAATTTATTTAAGTCTACTTTTAGTAGGAGAAAATTTTATGTCAATATGATCCATATTTACAGATATATTCGCATTGGAAGAATCAATGGGCATGCTGGTATTCTGTTGTATTGAAAAATTCGAATTTATGCCCAATGTTTTGTGTTACTTTTTGAGTTGATATATCAGAAAATATCTCACTTCTCCATGGTTTGAGGGCTTATTTATACATCTCTGTTATTTGGGCTTATGGCTACATTTATGATATTTGGTTCAAGCTGGGATCACTGCCATTACCTTCCAGCTTGAGGAGAAATACAAGTACAAGAAAGAGGTATTTTACTTCATATGTTGTCAATAAGTTTATGAGACCAAAATATTCAAGAAAGGGGGAGCACAAAAGATGAAGCATGTGCATCTAAGAAGAAATTTTTATATCGGATTATTTCATGGGTTCTTTTACAAAGTTTATTATTTGGTTTGTGTTATATGTGTTGGAAGATGGTCGTGTTATATATCGTTGCTGCTATTATGTCTCTTTGGGGACATTATTATTGAAGAAGAGGTGGCCTCATATCATCATTTATTTTACCTAGTCAAAAAATATCACAGTTGGGAAACTATGACAGAGGATACCCTATCAAAAAATAACACGGTTGGGAAACCATGGTGGACTTGTAAAAAAAAAAATAAAAAAAATGTCACGGTTAGGAAGCCATGATGGAGGATACCCTGTAAAAAAAATCACGGTTGGGAAACTGTTCCAGTCCCGAGTCATGGATCGAGTAACACGGCGTGGGATTTGTGAACACAACACTGGTATTGAGTTACTGGACTCGGTAAGGAGGGTTAAAGATAACTTCTTTGACTGGTCTTCCACATGTGATCAGTCTCCCTTTTGATGAACCCCTCTAGTGCTAGAATTATAGCTAGAATTGAAATATTATCACGTGGAGAGAGGATAGAAAGAGGTACCTTTTCTTGCTCATGTAAATCAGGGTTTCAACCTTGATTTGGTTGCTGCTCATGCTAGGATTGAAGTCCTAGCTTAGGGGTAGCCTTGGCTCACATTGATGGATGTTTCAGTTCTGTTTCCGTGATGACTCCCAAACTAGAGGAGTTGCACCAGTCCTTCACGTGGAAGAACCAGAAACTCTTCCTTTTTCTGCTCGTCAAGAGGGTTAGAACCCCTGCTTGTTGTTGATGCTGAGGAGGAGGGAAGACCCTCTCTTTGGGCTCCGAAAAGGGGCAGGAAGACCCTCTTCCAACTGTGGATGATGATGGATGAAGGTGGATGAAGATGGATGGCAATGAAGAGTGAAGGATAGGTTGGATTTTTGGAGTAAACCCTAAACTCGAGATCAAGAGGTGATCTCAGCCTGTTTACACTAGGTTATTCTAAAATCTCAAAGCTTACCTATTTCATTCATTCTTTCCTTTAAATAGATCACGTCATGGAGTTTTAGGGTTAATGTTACAATAATTCCCCATAATGCCCCTACATATAAAAGTAATTAGAAATAACTCCTACTTAAAATAATATAAGAAATAAATCCTACTCAAAGTAATATAAGAAATAAATCCTATTGAGTGAGCTGTTGTTGCCTCCTTTGTTGTGTGACTCGGTGTGCTATTGAGTCCACAACAGAAACCATGACGGAGGAACTTATAATTACATCTATGTTATTCCCCTCCCCACCCCCTCCCCCTTGTAATGGCTTTTATGACTCCTACCACTTGAGAGTCGTTGTCCTGTGGAGGGACACGGTGGTGGACACTTCAGAGCAATGCCAATAGACACACTATCGATAGAAGACGGTGTGCCCTACATCCAGCATTAAGACTGTAGTATGAAGCAATGGCTTACCGGCTAGGATTGATTTTTAGTCTCACTTATATTATGCCAGCAGGGCCTCATGGAAGGACGCAACAGCGTGAGGGGGAATGTTGGAAGATGAAGGCATATTGGAAGATGTGCAATTTTATACAAAAATATTCTATACATCATTGGCAGCAAGCTTGGAGTTCATGTTGTTCTCTCACCCCCAACTTGAAGGGGAGTGTTGGAAGATAAGCTCAAGACCACACAACCATGGAAGGCCCACATATCTAAGATTATTATAAGATGGGCCACACGACCAAGGAAGGCCCACAAGATGGGCCAAGCCCATAAGAAGTAGGACCCATAATGATTACCATGAGCTGGCATCCTTATCACATCAGTTGGAAGATCAAGAAGGACTCACAAAAGTATCTTATCTTATGGTCACGTCAAAGAAGAGTTTTAGTTTGAATTATGTTTGTCTTTTATCTATATTGAGTTATTTATCTTTAAGTGTTAGAGTTTGGGTGTAATTGGGACAAGGGTAGTTTTATTGTAATTGGACTCTACTACCTTCCTCTATTATAAATAGAGGTTCATGTACTTTGATTACAACAATTTATTGATGTCAATGAAAGAAGATATGATCAACACCACTCATAGAAGGCTCCTTGTGAAGGAAGATAAAAAAGCATGAGATAAGTTCCTTCATTATTTTTATTACTTCATGTGACTAGTTTCCAGATTTAGAAGATGATTTAAATATGTGTATGTGAATTTTTTTTCATCTTATTTGATTGTGGATATGAATTCCTCTCAATCTAGAAGAATCTATCAGAGCAGTTTTGTCGGTTTGGAATTTCTGTTGACCAAGACCATGTTATGGACTCCATAGCATCACGAGTTATCCACAGGCATAGGAATTAAATTATGTCAATTTACTTTTAATTTAATTTCAATTGGTTTGGTTTACTTTATTTGGTTTGGTTTAGATGTAATGTGGCGTGAACCACTTGACCTATGGGTCACTTTTGTAATTCCGTCCTCAACCCTATTTAGGGGGGAATGTCTAGGGAAGGAGAAATCAAGTATTGGGAAAATGAGAGTAAACAGGTCAGATTCTCCTCAGACGTCTAGGTCGGATTCTCCCTCTGAGGTCCAGGTTGAGCTTCCTTCAAAGCTCCTTCGTTCTATTTGATTTCCATCATTCCACGTTCCAGAAACAAGAATTCTCTTCCAGCGTCAAGATCATCCATGGAGGGAAGAGAGGAAAGAAGGGTGACTCGATCCATGGCTCGGGAAGAACCTAACATCTTGGTATCAGACAAGTCCACCCTTGGCGATTCCTCTTCCCCTGAGGATTTGAGGCAATTAGTTGTAGATAATCGGCAGAGGACAGACCTTCAGGTTCAATCCCTGGAAGAGGTGCGTCAGACAACCTCTGACTTGCATGAGGCCATAAAATCCATGGATGCTGCCATCCAAGCTCTCATCCGACGTCAAGAGGACCATGGTACACGAGCACAACCACCGGCCAACCACCATCAATTCCACCCACCACCTCCCCCACAACCACAAATGCATCAAGACAATCCCCATCTGGGGCCTGCCGTTCAGGGACCAAATACGGTTCCCAGGTATTTAAAACTTGACTTTCCTACGTATGATGGGTCTAAGGACCCTTTGATTTGGTTAGCCAAGTGTGATCAGTTCTTTTATCATAAAAAAATCCTGCGGATGAGAAAGTTTATTTGGCCGCCTACCACATGCTCGATGAAGCACTTCTATGGTACCACCAATTCCGAAATGACCAATTGGTTCAGGATTGGGGAACCTTTAGGCAGTCTTGCATGATGAGATTTGGTCCTCCAGCTAGTAGCAATCCATTGGATGAATTAATCAATTACAAGCAAACTGGATCACTAGAGGTGTACCAAAAGACCTTCCAGGAAAGGTTAGCCCGAGCAAACTAGTTTGTCAGTCACACCCAGTATGTTAATATTTTTACTGCGGGTTCGACAGAAGCTCTGAGATTGGAAGTTGAATTACATGGTCCTACAGATTTGGACCACGCTATGAATTTAGCCAGGTCAATTGAGCACAAGCAGCATGTTCTAAAGGAGTCACTGGTCAGAAAACCAGCTTGGCCAGGAAGGCACAATGCTACTGCTCCAACCCCTTATTATGGACCTCCACGTTCTGGAGCTAGTGCAGCCCCACGCCCAAATAGATCTAATTCGGCTCCACCTGCTCCTTACTTCAAAAAACTCAACAGACAAGGAATGGATCAGAGAAAGGCCAAGGGCCTTTGTTTTAACTGTGATGAACAATATGTATTTGGTCACCAATGCAAAAGATTATTCAGCATATGTTTGTGGGAGGATGGTGAAGACATACTACCTGAGGAGGAGATTGTGGAGACAGACCAAGAGGGTCCAGAGATTTCCCTTCATGCCATGACTGGTCTACGCAGTTCTAGTACAATGCAGGTTAAAGCCCAGTTACATCATCTACAATTACTGGCTTTAGTTTACTCTGGCAGTACACATAATTTCATCAGTCAGCCGGCGGCAGAACAACTTGGGTTAGTAGTCCAGCAACAGACTGGCCTTTTTGTATCTGTAGCCAATGGGGCTAAAATTACTAGTGTGGGCATATCTCCATCCACACACTTTGATATTGAGGGACATGCATTTATTGCAGATTTCCTGGTGATTCCACTTTGAGGATTCAATTTGGTACTGGGAATTAAATGGCTACAAATGTTGGGGCCAATACTATGAGCTCTGACCATGTCATTTACAGAGGACCACCGTCAGATTATATTGCATGGCACCCAAGCACTAGTGCCCTGTGCACTACAGGTTGTTTAGGTCCAGACCACGGCCAACTGTAAGTTATCTAAATTAATTACAGAATTTGAGGATATCTTTCAGGACCCTACTGCTTTACCGCCAATTAGGCACTATGATCACCATATCCATTTGAAAACGGCACTGAGCCTGTAGTAGTGCATCCTTATCGTTACCCCACTTACAGAAGGATGAGATTGAAAGGCAGTGCCAGAAGATGCTAGCTAAGGGTATTATTCAACCAATAGGTCTCCTTTTTCCTCACAGGTATTACTGGTCCACAAGCATGATAAGTCATGGAGGTTTGTGTGGATTACAGGCAACTCAATGCACATACAATTAAAGATAAATTTCCCATCCCAGTGGTGGACGAGTTGCTGGATGAGCTACATGGAGCTACTATTTTATCAAACTCGATTTGAAATCTGGCTATCATCAAATCCGAGTTCACCCATCAGATGTGGAGAAAACAGCATTCCACATGCATCATGGCCATTTTGAGTTCCTCGTAATGCCATTTGGTCTCTCAAATACGCCTTCCACCTTCTAGGCCCTTATGAATGAGGTATTTTCCTCTCTCTTGAGGAAATACGTATTGGTATTTTTTTACGATATTTTGGTCTATAGCAATAGTTGGGAAGAGCATCTTCAGCATCTTCACCAGGTATTTTCTCTTATCCGCTCACATCATTTGGTTTTAAATCAGTCCAAATGTTCTTTGGGAATGTCAGAAGTCGCAAACTTGGGCCACGTTATTTCAGCAGTTGGGGTCAAAGTAGACCAGAGTAAGATACAGGCTGTCACAGATTGGCCTCCTCCTACATCCATTACAACCTTAAGGGGATTTTTGGGCCTAGCTGGGTATTATAGAAAATTTATCCGTAGCTATGGCCAGATTGCAGCTCCGCTCAACAACCTACTCAAGAAAAATGTCTTTACCTGGTCAGAGACAGTGGCTCATTCTTTTCAGCAGTTGAAAGAGGCCTTATCATCTGCCCCAGTTTTTGCAGCTACCCGACTTTGATGAGTCCTTTGTTGTGGAATGTGATATTTTGGGGGGCGGTATTTGTGTAGTGTTATACCAACAGGGACACCTGATTGCTTATTTTAGCCGCCAACTTGGCCAGCATCACCACAAGTTAGTAGCTTATGAGAGAGAATTGATCGGATTGGCAAAAGCTATACAGCATTGGCGCCATTATCTCTAGGGACGTCCATTTTTAATTCGCACTGATCATTGCAGCCTCAAGTATCTGCTTGAGCAGCGCCTCACTACCTCACCGCAGCAGCATTGGTTAAGTAAACTTATGGGGTTTGACTTTACTGTAGACTACAAACCTGGGAGTTTGAATGTAGGGGCTGATGCTCTATCTCACCGGGACATTCCAGAGCCGCAATTATATGCCATAAGTCAGCCCAGAGCTCTCTTGTTGGATTCTATACGGGAAGAGGCACAACAGTACCCAGAAATTATAGCTTTATGTCATGAGATCCAGCAGGGGACAGCGGCAAACCATTGGACGGTTAAGGACAAAAATAGAATCTTTCTACACCACACATTCCCACTGATTCACAACATTTTAGCCTCCTTCCATGACAGTACACATGAGGGCCGACAAAAAACATATTTCCGGATCAGTCGGGAATTTTATTGGAGGGGCATGAAGCGCAGTATAGCCGATTATGTGGTGGCTTATCAGATTTGTCAACGGAATAAAGTTGAATCATTGAGTCCAGCTGGGTTGCTCCAACCACTTCAGCTGTCGTCACAGGTCTGGTATGATATTTCTATGGACTTCATAGATGGACTTCCCTCTTCGTCAGGAAAATCCGTTATCTTTGTAGTGGTGGATCGTTTCTCAAAGTATGGGCACTTCATCCCTCTGGCACATCCTTACATTGCAGCTCAGGTAGCTCAACACTTTATGGATAATATTGTCCGCTTACATGGGATACCTAATTCCATTACCAGTGATAGGGATGCAATCTTTACCAGTACCTTCTGGAAAGAACTCTTCAAGCTACAAGGCACAACATTAGCATTCTCTTCAGCCTACCATCCGCAGACTGATGGTCAAACAACGGTCATCAACAGAACAATTGAAATGTATCTTCGCTGTTTCGTGGGGGACTCACCTAAAAGGTGGGTTAAGTGGCTCGCCTGGGCTGAATTCTGTTACAACACCTCCTACCACAACGCACTCGGCACAACCCCATTCAAGGTAGTACATGGTAGAGATCCGCCTAGTCTTCTCTCATATGAACCAGGGGCCTCTAAGGTCGCCACTTTGGACCAAGCATTAGCTGAAAGAGACACCTTGCTCACTGAGGTGTGTACTCATCTCCAGGAGGCACAACATACTATGAAGTTGTATTATGACAAGAAGCACCAGGAAGTCTTCTTTTCTCCAGGAGATTCTGTATGGTTGCATCTCCAACACTACAGGCAGTTGTCGCTAACAACCTCCAAAAGCCACAAGCTCTCTCTGAAATATTATGGTCCCTTTCAGGTTATGGACCGCATTGGTACAATTGCTTACCGCTTGCAGCTTCTGCCAGAGGCCAGGATTCACAATGTGTTTCATGTCTCCCAACTGAAAGCCTTCTGGGTGATTCTCCCTTGCTGCACACACCGCTGCCTCCACTACATGAGGGACGTGTCCTTTTGTTACGGTCCCAGATCTGACACAAGGATTCATTGGGAGGATCTTGGATCTACCACGGATTATCGTACGGATAGTAGGGATTGTAGGGAGAAATGGAGAACGAAAACAAAAGATCAAGCCAAAGGGAGGCTTGAAAACCCTAGAGCTCATTGAGGAGAACTCTAAGCCAGTTTACGCTAGATGTAACCTAATTCTTAATACTTCAATCCTCCTCCTTTCTCATTACTCATAACCCTTAAATAGGGTTCACCCTGTTAGGGTTTAAGATAAAATATTACAAAAATACCCCTATAAATAAAATATTTAAAAAATATGCCCTTGCCTAAAACTGAAATAAATAAAGTAAATTAAAGAAAACAACTAAAATAATAATGTTATTGCGTGCATAACATTACACCCCCCTTGGAAGACGAGCTTGTCCTCAAACTCGAAAGTAGTGTCTGTATGCCGACGTCTCCACCGGTGCCAAAGTAGCATCCATGATAGCTATGACCCCCCCTCTGAACGCCCAAATTAGGAGTTTTTTTATTATTTTTATTTTATTTTTTATGTTTTTTTTAAGTTGGCTCGGACCGAGTTGGCCTAAGTTAACTCAGTGCAGTCAGCCCGGTCCCGCGCAAGACTCAGCGGGCCACGCCAATTAAATTTTCCTAAGTTAGGAAAATTTAATCGGACCCCTTCTTCCTCCTGCAGTAGATCCTGAACAGGATAGGAGGCGGTAATTGCGGAAGCGTCACCGATTGGTCGTCTGTTGGAATGTCGCCGACAGTTCTGCTAGAATGTCGTCAACGGGTCCTCTGCTAGAATGTCACTGATGGTCTTCTGCGGAAATGTCGCCGATGATCTTCTACTGGAATGTCGCCGACGGTTCTTCTGTTGGAATGTCGCCGAACAGGGCGGGAGGCGGTAATTACGGAAGCGTTGCCGATTGGTCGTCTCCTGGAATGTCGCCGATGGGTCTTCTGCTGGAATGTCGCTGACGGTCTTTTGCTGAAATGTCACCAATGATCTTCTGCTGGAATGTCGCTGATGGTTGTTCTGTTGGAATGTCATCAACGGGTCTTTTGCGAAAATAACGCCGACAGAATCTCGTGCTTCTTCGGTGGTGAAGAGTAGCCCATTGGGGCTTCGCCACTGGAAGAGTTGCCGAGACAGAGGGCTCTCGGATGTGTGAATCTCTGTTTCTCAGCCCCCGGAACAGAGACCCTTACGGAAATTTCTCCTACGGAGCTGACAGAGCCTCCTCTTCCTCCGATGGCCCACAGGAGGACATCGATGTGTCCCTGCTGGAGGATTTTCCATTGCTTGGTTCAAGAGGCGTTCTGGCACCCCTTCCCCCCCCCCCCCCCCCCCCATGTGCTCTGCGCCATCCCGACTGCCAGATCGACAGACCCCGGCGGAAAGGTGTGGCGGTTGGGTGCCCGTAGAACTTTCTTAGACGGTGAATAGCACCCCTTAGGGGCTTCTCCGTTGGCCGATTTTATTGCCGTCGTCTGTGGAATTCTGGTTTCCCGTGATAAGGGGTTTGGGGTCGGCCCCAAACCTTCCGGAGGTGCTTCGGCCGATAAACGGGACGAAAATTTTGATTTTTCCGGCCCTGGGCCTATTGCCCCGTCCGAGATAGCTTCTACTACCTCTTGTGCACCTATATGTTCGAAGATTTGAGGTCCTGTGACCTGTTTTGCTGCAGCAACGAGTTCCTCCCTTGCATAACGTTCAATGGAAGCATCTAATCGTGCTCGTATTTCTTCCAATTCCTTACTCATAGCAATCCATCTTTCTTGGGATATAGAATAACCCATTTTGTTCCCGCTCTGATACCAGTTATTACGGTCCCAGATCTGACACAAGGATTCGTTGGGAGGATCTTGGATCTGTCACAAATTACCGTACGGATAGTAGGGATTGTAGGGAGACATGGAGAACAAAAACGAAAGATCAAGCCAAAGGGAAGCTTGAAAACCCTAGAGCTCGTTGAGGAGAACTCTAAGCCAGTTTACGCTAGATTTAACCTAATTCTTAATACTTCAATCCTCCTCCTTTCTCATTACTCATAACCCTTAAATAGGGTTCACCCTGTTAGGGTTTAAGAGAAAATATTACAAAAATACCCCTGTGGTCTAAAACTGAAATAAATAAAGTAAATTAAAGAAATCAACTAAAATAATAATGTTATTGGGTACATAACACCTTTCTACTCCAACACAGGTATTACAGGCTCACCGCATTCACGGTGATTGGGAGATCCTAGTGCAATGGGCAGATGTTGATCCCAATGACACGACATGGGAGCCATTAGCAGCGTTCCGCACCCTCTATCCCTACTTCGAGCTTGAGGACAAGCTCTTTCTCTAGGAGGGGGGTAATGTTATGGACTCCATAGCATCACAAGTTATCCACAGGTATAGGAATTAAATTATGTCAATTTACTTTTAATGTAATTTCAATTGGTTTGGTTTACTTTGGGTTGGTTTAGATGTAATGTGGTGTGAACCACTTGACCTATGGGTCACTTTTGTAATTCTGTCCTCAACCCTATTTAGGGGGACGTCAACGGAAGGAGAAATCAAGTATTGAGAAAATTAGAGTAAACAGGTTAGATTCTCCCTCAGAGGTCTAGGTCGGATTCTCCCTCTGAGGTCCAAGTTGAGCTTCCTTCAAAGCTCCTTCGTTCTATTTGATTTCCATCATTCCACGTTCCAGAAACAAGAATTCTCTTCCAGCGTCAAGATCGTCCATGGAGGGAAGTGAGGAAAGAAGGGTGACTCGATCCATGGGTCGGGAAGAACCTAACAAACCAGTCCATGATCAGATTGTTGAAAAAAAAAATTGTGGGAACAAGGTTGCACTGATATAGAAGATTGATATTTGAGTCTATTATGGGTGGTAATTTACTCAAAAAAATCAGAATAATGATTGTTTAGCATCAATGCTAAATTTCTCCATGCATCAATTTGTTTGAAGAATACTATTTGGATATTTTGATTAGATTTTTTTGGAGAATTATTTTCGTTGAAGTGCCTATTATGGCTAAAGAAAATGTGAGTAGCAAAGGTGGTATACTCAGAATTACCATAATAACCTTACTTAGGGTATCAAAATTTATGAGTTGGTCCACATTGGTTCGGAGATTTCTTATAACAAAGGACCTACTTGGTCATCTCACCAACGGTCGACCACCTATTGATCAAGAAGATATTTTTTATAAAAAATGGTTAAAAAATGATACCATTGTGATTAGTTGGCTAATCAAAAGCATAGAAAATTGTGGAAAGAATGCACTCATTGTGGGAGATATGGCCACTCTATCGATACATGCTATTACAAGGAAAGGAGTTATTGTGGAATAAATGGTCACTATGGAGAAATATGTTATAATGTCAACGACAACTCAGACTTGACAAAGGCTAATCAAGCCTTGGTAGGTGATACAAAGGAGGATCAGCCCACAAAAACAACTGAAAAGAAAATTTTTACTGATGAAGAATACGAGTTGTTTCAGAAAATGATGGGTTCTTCTCGAAGTTCCTCATTAAATACCGCTACCACCACTGCTTCAGGTATGCTATCTACCTCATCTTCATCCTAGATAATTGACTCAGGAGACTCCGAGCATCTTATAGGTAACACACATTTATTACATTCGGTATCTCTGTGTCTTTCACATAGGATTGTTACCATAGCTGACGGTTCTCAAACCAAGGTTCAAGGGAAAGGATCCACTTCCATTACACCATCACTTCCGCTCACTGATATTCTATTTGTTCCTACCTTCCCTTTGAATTTTTTATCTGTTAGTCAGTTGACAAAGTATTTTAAATGTTCTATCACCTTCTCACCCACTTCGTGTGTATTTCAGGATCTTATAACGAAGCGGGTGATTGGTGGAGGCCGTGAATAAGGGGGGTTATACTACCTGGATGTGCCAAAAATAAATACTGTTTCCACCAATGAATATGAGACAAGGCTATGGCACAATTGGTTGGGACATCCATCTTCACAATCTCTTCATTATATAATTCCTACTCTTATGGTCAGGTCTGAGTTTCATTGTGAAGTTTGTCAACTGAGTAAACATCAAAGGAGTACATACTCACCTCGTCCAGAAGTCAAAAGTATTACTCCATTTTCATTAATTCATACCAATGTATGGGGACCCTTGAGCGTCTCAAATATTTCTCAAGTCAGTTTGGTCAGAACATAAAAATACTTCGGTCTGATTATGCCAAAGAATACATTTCTAAAGAACTTGACTCTTTCTGTCAAGAAAATGGCATTATCCATCAAACATCATGTGCCTACACTCCTCAACAAAATAGTGTAGCTGAACGAAAAAATTATCATATTCTTGAGGTAGCTCGAGGTTTATTATTTGCCATGAAAGTTCCATACTTTTATTGGCCTCATGTAATCCTGGCCGCATGCTTTCTTATAAACCATCTACCATCTTCCGTTCTTGGTAGTAAATCTCCTTACTCTATATTATTACCAAATGATGACCCATTTTCACTGCCCTTGAAAATCTTCGGGTGTCAAAAATGTTTTGTCCATATTTCCTCCCCAAAACTCAGTAAACTTGATCCTAAATCTAACAAGTGTATCTTTCTAGGATACTCTCGTATACAAAAGGGTTATGTTTGTTATAATCCCACTCTTCAGCATTTACTTGTGTCCAGGGATGTGACAGTTTTTGAAGACTCTCCATTATGTTCTGACAATGCACCTCCAGGATTATCTTCAGTACCAACTTCTTCTCGACCGATTGTGTGCTACCAAAACTTCTCAGCCCCCAGAAACACCGGCTGACACCACACCTGTCTGAGTTTACGGATCCCACCGAGGTAAGTCCATCTTCTCCAATTGTTTTTGGCCAAAAATATGATACTCGTCCTATCACACAACGAAAAGAACCCAGATCATGCACCATACCCTCTACGTCTAATCCCATATCAAACTTTGTGTCTCATCATCGTCTGTCCCTTACATGTTGTCAATTTTTCTCTGCTATTTCTTCCATATATGTACCATAGTCCTATCAGGAGGCTCTCAAACATCCAGGGTGGAAGGCAGCAATGGATGAAGAAATGCAGGCCCTTTATGATAATCAGACATGGGCTCTAGTCCCACTTCCATTAGATAAGAAACCTGTCAGTTGGAAATGGGTGTTTACTTTGAAACACAATCCGGATGGATCTATGGCTCGGCTGAAGGCTCGCCTCATGGCTTAGGGCTAAACACAATGTTATGGAATTGATTATGAGGAAACCTTCTCTCCAGTGGCAAAAATGAACTAGGTACGTGTGTTATTATCTCCGGCAACTAACTCTTCCTAGTAGTTATATCAACTTGATGTGAAAAATGCCTTTATGAATGGAGACATCAAAGAAGAAATTTATATGCAACAACCACCTAGGTATGTGGTTGAGGGGGAGTCAGTATGTCAACTAAAAAAATCTCTGTATGGTCTAAAACAGTCCCCTCGTGCATGGTTTGAGAAATTTAGTCAAGCCCTCATACGGGCAGGATTTTACAGATGATCTAGAGATCACTTAGTTTTTTTAAAAACACACCTAGAGGCAAGGTAATTATGGCAATATATGTTGATGATATAATTGTAACTGGTAGTGATTCCGAGGGCATCCAGCAAACAAAAGAAAAAATATGTGCTGAATTCAATACAAAAGATCTTGGACTACTCAAATATTTTCTGGTTAATTAAGTATTACAATCTAGACATGGGATTGTGCTATCCCAAAGGAAGTATGCCCTTGATCTACTGGAGAAGATAGAAATGCTGGGATGCAAACCAGTAGACACTCCTATGGACTCAAATACATAATTATGTGCAGGTACTGAAGAAGATGTAGATATCGGAAAATACCAGAGACTAGTGGGAAGACTTATTTACCTATGTGTAACAAGGTCAGATATATCATATGCAGTAAGTGTAGTAAGTCAATACATGCACAAAGCACAACTTTGTCACTGGCAAGCACTTAAAAGGATATTACGATATCTGATAGGAGCTCCAGGAAGAAGGCTTCTCTATAAAAATCATCGTCACCTAAACATCGAAGGATTCTCAGATGCAGACTGGGCCGGATCCCCGGATGACAGGAAATCTACTTCGGGATTTTGTACGATGGTTGGAGGGAATTTGGTTACATGGAGAAGCAAGAAGCAAAATATAGTAGCACGGTCTAGTGTAGAAGCATAATACAGAACCATGGCACACACTGTTAGTGAACTCCTATGGATAAAATCTCTTCTCACTGAATTGGGATTCTACAAACAAGCTCCGATGGATCTATATTGTGATAATCAAGCAACTATACACATTACATCGAATCCAGTCTTCCATGAAAGAACAAAGCATATTTAAGTGGACTGCCATTTTATACAAGAAAAGTTCCAAGCGGGTCTTTTATCTCTAAAGCATATATAATCACAAAGTCAAGTTATTGATATTCTCAGCAAGCTGGTCACTCACAAGATTATGTCTACCATCTGCAGCAAGCTGGGCATCTACGATGTTTTCTCTTCCCCAGCTTGAGGGGGAGTGTTACAATGTGGGACTCACCATGATGCACGAGCTGGTGGGACCCACCATGAGGACGTGGGATGCCAAGTAGAGTCTTCTTCCAAGCTAGCATGAATTAAGAAGATTAGAAGCACAAGTTGAAATGAGTTACAAAACTTGAAGATCAAGTGGGACCCACAATGATACCATGAGCCGGAATCTTATCAAGAAGAGCTGGAAGATCACGTGGGACCCACCAGGATAAGGCCACAAGCTCATCTCCTCCCTTATTTTCACATTATTGAAGAAGAGTTATAGTGCAACTTATATTAGAACTCTATTAGATTGTGTTATCCTTTCAAGATAGACTTATCTTAGAGAGTTAGAGTTGGAATGCAATTAGGAGATTTAAAGGTTAATTGTATAAGGACTCTATCACTTCCTCTACTATAAATAGAGGTGTTGTAATTTGGAATTAATCAAGTTCTATAATTTTCTCTTGAGTAAATCTCTATCTTTGCTTGGTGCACACCTTGTTCCTCTTCTCTTCTTCTCTCTGCCTGAGTGCCTTCTTCCCCTTTTCTCCTTTTTTACGAACTTGCTTGGAATATTGGAAAAGGGGTCCTAAATTCAACATTATACATGTTGGAAGATTGACTCAAGCCCACACGACCTCATTTGGTTTAATCTCTATTTCTTCACCTATTTATTTCAGATGCTTCTCTTGTTTCTGTTCTTGTTAATTACAGGAGTTATTTCTCGAAGATTGCTGAGCTGGGCAAAATTATCTCAAGTCTGTTGGATTTTTTTATAAAGAAAGTTCTCGCAAACTATCTGTTGGCTGTCTTACATCTTCGCCAAGCTGCCATTTCCATCACCAATGTCATCGCCGACCTTTGATAGTATCTTTCCATTTCTGGTTCTCTGGGTTGCCGCTTTGTTATTTTATGGGTCCTTGGATATTTATTATTTGGTTCATATAATATTGCTTCCAAGACCATTTCAACTGCTACTATTATGTCTCTTTGGTTGAGACATTAATATTGAAGGACTTCTTTGTTGTGGATTGTTGTCAGCATTAGTCATTCTGATGAAAAAAAAGCATATGGTGGCCCTAGAATATTATCATTCAGTTAATTACCCATTACCCCCCTTAATTGGCATTTATTACTCCTACCATTTGAGAGTCGATGTCCTGTGTAGGGACATGATGATGGAGGAGTTTTATTACACTTCTGAGCAATACCTATAGACCCACTACCTGCAGAATATAGGAGTGTGACTAACATCCAAAATGAGTTATTTGACTAGAGTATGGAGCGATGTCTTATTATGTCAACTGGGCTTCTTTGAAGAGATCACCAGCTTGTGGGGAGAGTTGAAAGATATGGTGGACTGCCATTTTATACGAGAAGATCATATACACAATTTGTAGTGTTGAATTTGTGGAAAAGTGAAATACTTCATTGACATCAATAACTTATTGTAATCAGAGTACATGAACCTCTATTTATAATAGAGGAAGGTAGTAGAGTCCAATTACAATAAAACTACCCTTGTCCCAATTACACCTAAACTCTAACACTTAAGGTAAGTCCTAATATAATTAGGTAACTCAATATTGATAAAAGACAAATATAACTTAAACTAAAACTCTTCTTGGTCGTGACCCTAAGATAAAGATACTTTTGTGAGTCCTTCTTGATATTCCAACTGATGTGATAAGGATGCTAGCTCTTGGTAATCATTGTGGGTCCTACTTCTTATGGGTTTGGGCCTATCTTGGGGGTCTTCCTTGGTCATGTGGCCCATCTTATAATAATCTTACATATGTGGGCCTTCCTAGGTCGTTTGGGCTTGATCTTATCTTCCAACACTCCCCCTTGAGCTGGGGGTGAGAGAACAACATGAACTCCCAGCTTGCTGCAAATGATGTATAAAATATTTTTGTATAAAATGGCACATCTTCCAATATGCCTTCATCCTCCAACATTCCCCCTCATGTTGTTGCGTCCTTCCCTAATGCCCTACGGCATTATAAGTGAGAATAAAAATCACTCCTAGCCATTAAGCCATTGCTTCATACTCCAGTCTTAATGCTGGATGTAGGGCACACTCCTCTACTATCGGTAGTGTGTCTATCGGCATTGCTCTGAAGTGTCCACCACCGTGTCCCTTCACAGGACAATGACTCTCAAGTGGTAGGAGACATAAATGCCATTACAGGGGGGGGGAGGAGGTGAATGATCATAAGTTCCTCCGTCATGGACTTCACAAATAATTTTCATCTTTTTGATGGGGATGAAGTTCCTCTGTCATGGACTTAACAAATAATTTTCACCTTTTTGATGGGGAGGAAGTTCCTCCATCATGGACTCCCAACCACAAATAATTTTTATCTTTTTTACGGGGATGAAGTTCCTCCGTTATGGACTTCCAACCACAAATAATTTTCATTTTTTTTACGGGGATGAAGTTCCTCCGTCGTGGACTCCCAACCACAAATAATTTTTATCTTTTTGACGGGGATGAAGTTCCTCTGTTGTGGACTCCCAACCACAAACAATTTTGATCTTTTTGACGGGGTAAAATAAATGATGACATGAGGCTACCTCTTATTCAATAATAATGTCCCCTCAGAGACATAATAGCTGCAACTGAATATAACACGACCATCTTCCAACACATATAACACGAACCAAATAGTAAACTTTGTCAAAGAACCCATGAAATAATCCGATATAAAAATCTCTTCTTTGATGGACAAGCTTCATCTTTTGTACTTCCCCATTCTTGAATATTTTGGTCACATAAACTTATCCACAACATAAGGAAAAATACCTCTTCCTTGTACTTCTTCTACTTCTCCCCCTCCAGCTGGGGCTTGAACCAAATATCATTGATGTAGCAATAAGCCCAAATAACAAATATGTATAAACAAGTGATATATTTTTCTGATATTTCAACTCAAAAAGTGACACAAAGCATTGGGCATAAATTCGGATTTTCAATGTAACAGAATACCAGCATGACCTTTGATTCTTCCAATTCGAATACATCTTTCAATATAGATCAGATTGACATGATTTTTTTCCTGATGAAAGTAGACTTAAATAATTTTCATCCAATTATAATTTCTCTTCATAAAATATATTTTTTATAAGATAAATAATCTTATATATTTCGGTCTCTGTCATCTGGCCGAACTAAATATTGTTTCTCCTATTTTTCCAAAATGCCATTGACTCTTCAAAGATCAATATCTCCTTATAAAAAAATCATACCGAGAATTGGTTAAATAGGTAAGAAAATATACTTACGTATCTTTCTTTTGATATATAATTCTCCATATAAAGTCTCTTTATTGATAGCATAAAATACCTCGGAATTTGAAGCTTTCTGCTGCCGCTTGAACCTCTTTTTCAATCTGACCTTTGCTGCTTCAAATATCAATTTCTCTTTGGGGATAACTCAGATAAAAAATTGGTTGAATAGGTAAAAGAATAGACTTATAGATATTTCGTTTGATATATATTTCTTCATATAAAGTCTAGTTCTTGATTGCAAAAAATACCTCAAAATCTGAAGATTGCTGCTGTTGGTCAAACCTTTTCCCAATATGACATTTTCTCATTAAAATATCAATACCTCTCTGTAGATAACTCAAATTGGAAAAAATCGTTCTTATTTGGAAATTAAGCTCAAATATCTTTCAGTCAATATATATATTGTAATATGAAAAACTACGTATAGAGGTAAAAATTTCAAAGAAAACTACGGGTGTAGGGACTGAAAAAAATAACTATGAACCTAGACCTAGGGTTTAGGGTTTAGAGAAAAGGATCACATTACCTTCGTGAGTTGACCAAGTCAACTCACAGAACCTGCTCTGATACCATGTTGAATTATGGAAAAGTGAAATACTTCATTGACATCAATAACTTCTTGTAATAAGAGTACATGAACCTCTATTTATAATAGAGGAAGGTATTAGAGTCCAATTACAATAAAACTACCCTTGTCCCAATTACACCCAAACTCTAACACTTAGGTAAGTCCTAATATAATTAGGTAACTCAATATTGATAAAAGACAAATATAACTTAAACTAAAATTCTTCTTGGTCGTGACCCTAAGATAAAGATACTTTTGTGAGTCCTTCTAGATCTTCCAACTTATGTAATAAGGATGTCAGCTCTTGGTAATCATTGTGGGTCCTACTTCTTATGGGCTTGGGCCCATCTTGTGGGCCTTCCTTGGTCATGTGGCCCATCTTATAATAATCTTACATATGTGGGCCTTCCTTGGTCGTTTGGGCTTGATCTTATCTTCCAACATGTAGCAAGTTGGACGTTATTGAATTTATGGAAAAGATAAATACTTCATTGACTTGTTATAATCAGAGTACATGAACCTCTATTTATAATAGAGGAAGGTAGTAGAGTCTAATTACAATAAAAATACTTTTGTCCCAATTACACCCAAACTCTAACACTTAAAGATAAGTCCTAGCATAATTAAATAACTCAATATAGATAAAAGACAAACATAACCCAAATTAAAACTCTTCTTGGACGTGACCATAACATAAAGATGCTTCTGTGAGTCCTTCTTGATCTTCCAACTTATGTGATAAGGATGCCAGCTCGTGGTATTCATGGTGGGTCCTACTTCTTATAGGCTTGGGCCCATATTGTGGGCCTTCCTTGGTCGTGTGGGCTTGGGCCCTATCTTCCAACACTCCCCCTCAAGCTGGGGGTGAGAGAACATCAAGAACTCCCATCTTTCTAAAAATGAAGTATAAAATCTTTTTGTATAAAATGGCAGTCCTCCAATCTTCCAACACTCCCCCTCACGCTAGTGCTCTCTTCCTTGAGACCTAGCTGGCCAATTCAGGGGGGTATAAAATAAATGTACTAATAAGTTCCTCCGTCATGGTGTCCCAACCATTGACACTTGATATTTTTTTGACAGGGTATTAAGTTCCTCCGTCATGGAATCCCAACCATTGACACTTGATATTTTTTATGGAGTATTAAGTTCCTACGTCATGGAATCCCAACCATTGACACTTGATATTTTTTACGGGGTATTAAGTTCCTCCGTCATGGAATCCCACCTCTTCTTCAATAATAATGTTCCCAAAGAGACATATCAGCCGCAACTGAATATAACACGACCATCTTCCAACACAGATAATACGAACCAAAATAATAAACCTTGTAGAAGGACCCATGAAATAATCATAATCTGATATAAATATTTTTTCTTAGATGCAGAAGCTTCATCTTTTGTGCTCTTACTTTCTTGAATATTTTGGTCACATAAAACTTATACACAATATATGGAATAAAATACCTCTTCCTTGTACTTCTTCTACTTCTCCCCCTCAAGCTGGGAGGTAATGGCAGTGATTCTAGATTGAACCAAATATCATAGATGTGGCCTTAAACCCAAATAACAGAGATGTATAGATAAGCCCTCAAACCAGGAAGAAGTGAGATATTTTCCTGATATATCAACTCAAAAATTGATGCAAAACAATGGGCTTAACTTCGGATTTTGCAGTGCAATAGAACACCAACATGACCTTTGATTCTTCCAATGAGAATATATCTTTAAATATAAATCAGATTGACATGAAATTTTCTCCTTATGAAACTATTCTTAAATAACTTTCATCCAAGTATAACTTCAATTCATAAAATATAATTATCAGAAGATAAATAATTTGATAGATTTCAGTCTCTGTCATCTGGCCGAACTAAGTGCTATTTGACCATTGACTATTCCAAGATCAATATCTCCTTATAAAAAACTCATACCGAGAATTGGAAGAATAGGTAAGAAAATAGACTTACATATATTTCTTTTGATATATAATTATCCATATAAAGTCTCTTTATTGATAGCAAAAAATATTTCGAAAGTTGAAGCATTCTTCTGCTACTCGGACCTCTTTTTCAATATGACCTTTTATGATTCCAATATCGATTTCTCTTTGTAGATAACTCAGATAAAAAATTGGTTGTATAGGTAAAAGAATAGACTTACATATATTTATTTTGATATATATTTATCCATATAAAATCTAGTTCTTGCTAGCATAAAATACCTCAGAATCTGAAGCTTTCTACTGCTGCTCGAACTTTTTTGTAATCTGACCTTCGCACATTCAAATATCGATATATTTGTATAGATAACTCCTATTGGAAAAAAACTCATTTTTTCTTGGAAATTAGACTCATATATCGTTCCATAAATATATAATATACAATATGAAAAATCTATGTATAGAGGTAAAAAACGCAAAGCAATCTATAGGTGTGGGGATTGAAAAAAATAACTACAAACCTAGACATAGGGTTAAGGGTTTAGAGAAAAGGATCTCATTATCTCTGTGGGTTGACCAAGTCAACTCACAGAACCTGCTCTGATACCATGTTAAATTTATGGAAAATAAAAATGCTTCATTGACTTGTTATAATCAGAGTACATGAACCTCTATTTATAATAGAGGAAAGTAGTAGAGTCCAATTACAATAAAAATACCTTTGTCCCAATTACACACTAAATTCTAACACTTAAATATAAGTCCTAGCATAATTAAATAACTCAAATATAGATAAAATTCAAACATAACTCAAACTAAAACTCTTCTTGGATGTGACCATAAGATAAATATGTTTTTATGAGTCCGTGATCTTCCAACTTATGTGATAAGGATGCCAGCTCGTGGTATTCATGGTGGCTCCTAATTCTTATGGGATTGGGCCCATCTTGTGGGCCTTCTTTGGTCGTGTGTCCCATATTATAATACTCTTAGATATTTGGGCCTTCCTTGGTCGTGTGGCCTTGGGCCCTATCTTCCAACAGGCATTCATGATGCTCTCTCACACCCAACTTGAGGGGGGGTATTGGAAGATGGGCCCAAGCCCACATGACCAAGGAAGACCCACACATCCAAGTATGTTAGAAGATGGGCTCAAGCTCATAAAACCAAGGAATGTCCACACATCCAAGAGATGTGGAAGATGGGCTCAAGGCCCATAGACCAAGGAGAATGCCGAAAGGCCCACATAGTGATGGCAAGATGGTAAATAAAGAGTCGTCTCATATGAGATAGAACTGATATAATTAGTTTAAGTTCCAGGAGCATAATTGTAATATAGTTGTTTCATTAATCTATAAATTGAGCATCAAGGGAAGGATTAGGACATAAGTCTATAACCTCTTATTCCTTCAGTTTTCTCCCAATGGGTATCCCTTCTTCTTTTTCCATGAGTTAAATCCATGGAGTCCTGAATATCAACAATACATATATCATAGAGGGTTGTTACCAGTACTAATATGGTGAATATATTTGTATGTTGGTTTTTTTATGGAATGTAGTGCATGGTGATAGCTCTAGCTTGTAGCTTCTCTCTAATAAAGTGACAGTCAACCTTGACATGCTTGGTCTTTTCATGAAATATTGGGCTTGTAGCTATGTGAATTGCTACATGACTATCTCAGTAAATTTGCATTTCTTTTTACAAGAGAAACCCAATTCTAATAATAAGGATTTTAGCCAAATCATTTCACTTAGTGCATGGGGCATGACTTGATATTTGCTTGACCAAGCTATGATTGTCTATTTTTTACTACACCAGGTGCAAGATTGCCACCCACTTTCATACAATATTTGGAAATGGATTTTTTGTCATCAGGTGATCTTGCCTAGTCTACATCGACAAATTCTTCTATGTTGAAGGGTCCATGGTTTTTTGTATTTTAGTATTTTTACAGGACTCTTTTTTAAGTAACTCGGGATTCTTTCTGAGGCCTACCAACGGGATATTCGAGGGTGATGCATGAAAACACTAACAATGCTTACTATAAAGGAAATGTCAGGTCAGGTTTCAATAAGATAAATTAGTTTTCCAATGACTCTTTGAGATATTCCTATATCTACCTCATCCCCTTCTTCGATGTGTAATTTGATATTTTGGTCCATTGGTGAATAAAAAGGTTTACATCTCATGATACTTGTTTCCTCACACAGGTCTAGCACATATTTCCTTTGTAATAAGACCATCTCATGTTTTGATTGCAGAAGCTCTATGCCAATAAAGTATTTGAGTAAACCCAAATTCTTAGTTTGGAATGTCATGCTAAGTTTCCTCCTTTGTTCTTTCTATACCACTTTTATTGCTATCAATCAAAGATAATATCATCCACATTGAAAGTCATAAGTATTGTGCCAAAGTTAGTGTCTTTGACAAATACAAGTGGTCATTTTCACATTTTTTTGAATTTTAGCTCAAGAATGACCTTGCTGAATTTGTCAAACCATTTTTGAGGAGATTGTTTTAAACCATAGATGGATTTCAAAATTTTCATACTTTCTCTCCCTTAACCACAAAATCAGGTAGTTGGTTCATGTAAACTTCTTCCTAAAGGTCACCATTTAGAAATAAACATTTTTGACATTAAGTTGGTGAAGGTCCCATTGAAATTTTGCAACAAGTTAAATAGGAACACGCAATGAATTAATTTTGGTAATGGTAGAGGTCTCTTCATAGTCAATCCCAAAGGATTGAGTATACCTTTTACTAATAAACTCATTCTCTACTTTCCACTTCATTTTCCCTTCGGCATACTAACACAAGAAAGTACTTTACACTTTACTTTCCATTGAGCACACTAACACGAATATTAATTCACTTTCACTTTCACTTTCAATTTCACTTTTGAAGATCGACTTGCCAATTTAAAATCCAAAAATGTGAGATCATCTTGCCAAATCATAATCCAAAATTCAAAGAAAGCCAAAAAATAGAAAAATATGTAGAGGAAAGATACGTAATTGATGGGCATAGATTCATGATGGGGTACAAGTTTTCTTTCCTCATTCTCTAGTGTTGTCTTTGGAATACAAAAAGCGGAGAGAAAAGAAAAGGAAAAGAAGAGAAAGAGAAAGAGAAAAGAAGTTTATTTTCTCTCATTGGGATGCCCATGGAAAATAAGAGAGAAAATAGAATAAAAATACAGTTTTTCTTGTTTCGATACATGTAGAAAATGGAAAAGAAAAGAAAATTAATAATATTTAAAATTTTGATGAATATATTTTTTCTCAAGTTTCTATTTATTGTCTTTTCATCCCAAATTCCATAATTTTCTATGAGAATTTTATAAATTCTCTCTTATTTTCTTTTCTCTCAATGATTCTCTGGTGCCAAACAGCAGAAAATATTTTTTTCTTCTGTGGGTTCCAAACAAAGTTTTAGAATATACTCTAGATCTTAGTCTTCATCCACCCTTTCAAAATAATAAATATTTTTTATGGATATTAAAATATATTAAAAGTTATAGTTTATTAAAGAAAGGAATGGTGTTTTAATACAAAATTTATAATTTTTTAAAATGTTATATGATTTTATTTGAAACTAAAACTATACAAATCACCCACTATAGCAAGTTGAATCTAGCATAAGACTATTCTAATTACCGATTTAAATACTGATGGTATATATTCCATCTAATAACCGATATGAGTATTCCATTTCCATTTATTTATTTGTTTATCGTTAGAAAACTAGTAAACATGTTACAATAAAAAAGTATAAAAAATCTATAATTATTTTAATTTTAAAATTAAAAAAATTAAATACCAAAAAGTAGTGACATAAAATGTAAAATAATAATATTAATACAAAAATAATGACAAAATATAACATCGAAGAAAAAAAACATAGTAACATTACACCCAAGAACATATCATCATCTATTATATACATTAACCATGAATTTTTACACAATAATACTCCATAGAATTATGTATTTTTCTTTGCCATTAAACATAAAAATAATTCTAAAAATTGGTTGTCTCCACATTCGCAAGTCATCTATTAAAGGAGAAAAAAACCAAATCAATGTTATTGATCAGGAGGAGAAACATAAGTAGAGAGCAAGTGTTGTCCTATCATTGATCAAAGAAGAACTAGTTAGATCATCCATTTTTTTTATCATAACCCTTCATTCTAATAAATAATCAAGCAATTGGGCTAGGAAATAATAGATATAGGCATTTTCTTTGTTCAATAAATGACAAACAAGAAAAACTACTATGGTGAAACAAGAGAATGAATTTATGGAAAAGAGGATGTGTGTCAAACAATTATTTTTTTCAATTTCTACAATGTGATTATTTTTATTTTTATAGAATTTTACAAAAAAATGGAAGTTTTTTAAGATTTTTTGACTTTACAGAATTTTTTAGAATTTTCATGTGCTTTTCATTTTTATTTTATTATTTGGCAAGAATTATTGGCTATTCCCACTAATTATCTAAAAAAATTCAAAATTGAATCGATTTCTTGATAGGAAACTTTTGTAAAATACTTACTAGAAAACAATTTTCCTTAAATAGGATTTAAAACTTAATAAAAATTATACCTAATATTATAAAAATTAATAGGATCCTAAAATAAAATAATTAAAATAATTCCCTTATTAATTTACTTAAAAGTCCTTGATGTTTCTAATTTTTTTTTTAAAAAGTCGCAACATCTACTTAGATTTATAGATAAGTCCTTGTGTTCAACCTTCGTCCAATGAGATTATTTGATGACAAAAGTCCCTTAATCTTTAAATAAAGTTAAAATCATGGAAAGAAATTGGAAATTCTAGAGGAACACATTCTAATAGGGTTTAAAAGTGAACAACAAAAAGGGATAAATATTGAAATGCAGATAGAAAACAAAAGCCTCCATGCTTAAAGAGCTTCTAGAAACAACGAATATGAAGAAAATTAGGTTGCACAATTTATATGCAAATTAGCTAAAAAAACTTAGAGAAGATGCTATGACAAGACTAGAAAGGAAAAAGTAATTCGTTAAAATAAGGTGTCGGTCATCTATCCTGGACTATTCCCATAAACACTCCCCCTCAATCTAAGTTCACACAAATGAACAACGGGTCTAAGACATGGACCAAACAAATAGGGTATGAACCAAATAGAGCACACAATGGGTCTAAAAAGGCAAAAATCTTGTCTTGATACTACGTCAAAATGGAGTCCAATTCCATCCCTAACTAGGCTGGGAGGCTATTTCCAAAATAAAAATCATAAAATGTTTCTTAACACTTATCTATGTGGGCATGTGAGTGTCCATGTCTGCTTAGCATACATGTGTTTGCTCATGTGGAGATAAGGGTGGGGGAGAAAGCTTGCAAGACTCGAGCACAACCAAAATTTTCTTAAATAAAACAAGTCATAGCAATGAATAGCATTGTTGAATTTAGGACCCCATGAATAATACCTCGAGCAAGGGGAGAGAGAAATAAAAAGAGAAAAACAAGAAAGACTCTCGGGTTGAGAGATAAAAAGAAAAAATAAAAGAGGTTAGAAGAGAGAGAGAGCTTCACACGAGAGAAGAGAAACTAAGAGGCTTGCTTGATTAATTTTTGAGTCACAATCACCTCTATTTATAGTTAAGGAGGTGATAGAGTCCATGTACAAGTAATCTTAGGACTCCTAATTACATTTCAACTAAAACTCTCTAAGATAAACCTATCATGATAAGATTACATTATCTATTTAATTGACTAATTTAACTCAACTTCTAACTTTTCTTTAATCACATGAACCAAGATAGAAAGCCAGCTCGTGGTCTTATTTTTGTGGGTCCCACATGATCTTCCAACTCAAGTTGATAGAGATACCAACTCGTGGTATCTTTGTGGGTTCCACTTGATCTTCAAATCTTCTATTTAATTCCAGCTCATGTTCCTTATATCTTAGCTTGAGCCAACATGTATGAGGGCCCTTGTTGACATCTCTCGACCTCATAGTGAGCCCCACCAGCTCGTGCAGCCATGGTGGGTCCCACATTGTAACACTCCCCCTCAAGCTGGGGGTGAGTAAACATCGTAGATGTCCAGCTTGCTGCAGACGGTTGACAAAGTTTTATGAGTGATTAGTTTGATGAGAATGTCTGCAACCTCGTTATGTGAAGATACATGCTTAAGAGATAAGATGCATGTAGTTACTTTTTCTCGTATGAAGTGGCAGTCAATTTCTATATGCTTGGTTCTCTCATGGAAGACTGGATTCGATGTGATGTGTATTGCGGCCTGATTATCGCAATATAGGTTCATAGGAGCTTCTTTGTAAAATCCCAGTTCAGTAAGGAGATATATGATCCATAGGAGTTCACTGATTGTGTGTGTCATGGCTCTGTACTCTACTTCTGCACTAGATCATGCAACTACATTCTGTTTCTTGCTCCTCCATGTAACCAAGTTTTCTCAAACTATCGTACAATATCCTAAAGTAGATTTCCTGTCATCCGGGGATCCAGCCCAGTTTGCAACTGAAAAACCTTCGGTGTTGAAGTGTCCATGATTTTTATAGAGAAACCCTCCTCCTGGTGCTCATTTGAGATATCGTAATATCCGTTCTAGTACTTGCCAATGACTGAGTTGTGGATTGTGCATATATTGAATTATGACACTAACTGCATATAAAATATTTGGCCTCGCTACACAGAGGTAAATGAGTCTTCCCATCAATATTTGATATTTTTCGACATCTACCTCTTCTCCAGTACCTGCACATAATTTTGTATTCGAGTCCATAGGAGTTTTTGTTGGTCTACATCCCAGCTTTTTGGTCTCCTCCAGTAAGTCAAGGACATACTTTCTTTGAGATAATATGATTCCATGTCTAGATTTTAGTACTTCAATTCCCCAAAAATATTTGAGCAGTCTGAGATCCTTTGTCTTGAATTTAGTACATATCCTTTCTTTTGTCTTTTGGATGCCCTCAGGATCACTGCCGGTTATAATAATGTCATCAACATATACAACTAGAATAACCTTGCCCTTCGGTGTGTCTTTAATGAATATGGAGTGATCTCCAGAGCATCTATGAAATACGGCCCGTATGAGTGCTTGGCTAAAATTTTGAAACCATGCACGAGGCGACTGTTTGAAACCATAAAGAGATTTTTGTGATTGACATATGGACTCCCTCTCAACCACATACCCAGGTGGCTCCTGCATATACATTTCCTCCTTGATATCCCCATTCAGAAAAGCATTTTTGACATCAAGTTGATATACTTGCCAAGAAGAGTTAGATGCCAGAGATAATAACATACGTACTGAGTTCAATTTGGCCACGGGAGAGAAGGTTTCTTCATAATTAATGTCATAACATTTGTGAATAGCCTTTAGCAACAAGACGAGCTTTCAACCGAGCTACAGACTCATCCAGATTGTGTTTCACAGTAAGCACCCATTTGCAACCGACATGTTTCTTATCTGATGGAAGTGGGACTAGAGTCCATGTTTGATTTTCATAAAGGGTCTGTATTTCTTCATCCATAGCAGCCTTCCACACTGGATGTTTGAGAGGCTTCTGATAGGACTGTGGAACAGGTATGGAGAAAATAGCGCACAAAAATTGACAACAAACAAGGGATAGACGATGATGAGACACAAAGTTTGTTATGGGATGAGAAGTAGAGGGCATGGTGCATGATTTGGGTTCTTTCCTAATTGCAATAGGATGAGTATCATATTGTGGGCCAAAAATAATTGGAGAAGATGGACTTATCTAGGTAGGATTTGGAAACTCAACAGGTGTGGTGTCAGCCAGTGTTTCTGGGGGCTGAGTAGTTTCTGTAGCACAGGGCACAACTGGTCGAGGAGAACCTGGTACGAAAGATAAACCTAGAGGAGCATTATCAGAATAATATGGAGAGTCTTCAAAGAATGTGACATCCCTAGGCACAACTAAACGCTGAAGAGTGGGCTTATAACAAACATAATCCTTTGTGTACAAGAGTATCCTAAGAAGATACACTTGATAGATTTTGGATCAAGTTTAATGTGTCTTGGGGAGGAAATATGGAAAAAACATTGACAATCGAAGCCTCTCAGGGCAATGAAAAAGGATCATCATTAGGTAATAATAGAGAGTAGAGAGATTTTTTTCCAAGAACGAAAGAGGTAACCAGTTTATAAGAAAACATGAGGTAAGGACTGCATGCGGCCAATAAAAGTATGGAACTTTCATGGCATATAGTAATCCGCGAGCTACTTCAAGAATATGATGGTTCTCCCATTCGGTTACACCATTTTGTTGATGGGTGTAGGCATATGATGTCTGATGAATAATGTATTTTTCTTGACAAAATGAGTCATGATCTTTGGATGTGTATTCTTTGGTATTATCGGGCCGAAGGACTTTAATTTTCTACCCAAACATAGGGAGTACCATTGCATGAAAAGATTTAAATATCAATGGTATTTCAGAACGCTCTTTAAACAAAAATAACCAAGTTGTACGAGTGAAGTCATCAATAAATGTAATAAAATATTTTACTTGAGAAATGTTGGAGACGCTTAAGGGTCCCCAGAAATCAGTATGAATTAATGAAAAAGGAGAGATACTTTTAATTTCTGGACGAGGTGAGTATGTAGACCTCTAATATTTACTCATTTGGCATGCTTCACAATGAAGGTCCGACCTCGCTTTAGGAAAAACTATGATGAAGAGATTGGGCGGACGGATGTCTCAATCGGTTGTGCCATAACCTGGTTTCAGTGTCACAGGTGGATGCAATATTTATTTGTGGGACATCCAGGTAGTAGAGCCCCCCTTGTTCACGGCCTGGACCAATCACCCACTTCATTGTAAGATCCCGAAACACACATGAAGTGGGTGAGAAATTGATAGAGCAATTAAAATGTTTGGTGAGCTGACTAACCGATAAAAGATTCAAAGGGAAAGTCATAATGAAAAGGATATCAGTGAGCGGAAGTGATGGTGTAACAGAAGTGGATCGTTTCCCTTGAACTTTAGTTTTTAAACCATCAGCAATGGTAACAAATTTATGTGAAAGACCTGGAGAAAGTGAGTATAATAGATGTTTGTTACCTGTAAGATGCTCAGAGGTTCCTGAGTCAATTATCTAGGATGAAGAGGAGGCATAAAACATACCTGAAGTGGTGGTGGCAGCGGTCGGTGAAGAAGTACTTGGGGAGGACCCCATCGTGGTCTTCATTTTCTGGAACAGTTCATAGTCTTCATCAGTAAATGTATTATTTGCAGTTGTTGTGATAGACTGCTCCGCTTTTGTATCACTTACTAAGGCTTGGTTAGCCTTATTCTCATTAGCCTTATAACATCTTTCTCGAGAGTGGCCCAATCTACCACATATAGTATTTTTTTATGTGAAAGAATGTGTCTCTAGTGTGGCCATATCCCTTACAATAGGTGCATTCCTTCCCATATGTTTGGTCAAAACCAGTCCTTCCACCTCTTCCTCTTCCTCTTCCTCCTTTATAAAATCTACCTCGGCTTCGGCCTTGGTCAGGTGGTGTTCCCCTATGTCCAGAGTACATAGCGGATGGTCTTTCAGTAGTACAGGGAGAAGTGTCTGGAATACGAGAAGTGTAGCACATACATCATCAAAAGTGGGAACCGCGGAAGAGCTAAGAAGGTGAGTCTTAGCAACTTCAAGATGTGGTTTAATGTTAGTAAGGCATATGGCAGTTATCAAGGCCTCTTTCTGTTTATCTTGGGCAGAGATATTTGTAGAGGTTGGTTGGTCAAGCTTTCATTCTTGAAGAAATCCTCGAATTCAGGCCAAATATTCATGTATATTGTCTCCTTGTTTGGTGATAAGCATCCATTGTAAAATATCATATGGCCTTTGTAAGTTGTCGAAGTTTGAATAAAACATGGTGCATGTCTCCCAAATTTGTTTAGTCGTCTCTAGGTGAATGACATTATTGGAGACATGTTCTTCCATACTATTGATAAGCCAACTAGTAACTAATGTATCCTCTTTTAACCATCTAGTATAGAATATATCATCTTCATCAATATGTGGTCCAGGATTGGTGAGATGACCAACTAGGACCTTCGTGATAAGAAACCGACAAACCTAAGTGGACCAGTTCATAAAATTTGATACCCCCAATAAGGGTACAGTGGTGATTCTGAGTATGTCACTTTTGTGACTCATATTATCTTCAGCCATAGTAGGCAAATAGATTTGTAAAATAGTTTTCCAATCAAGTAATCAAAATATGACTAAGTAGAAGGCTTTAACCAACTCGGTTAATGGAGATGCTTAGCATAAAAACTAAGTAATTAATTTTAATGGACAATGACTCATAAAAGGCTCAACATCATCCTTCTTTACCTGGGAATCTTGTTCCCATTGAGTTACATAAAAAAATCAATATGCACTGGTCTCGGTCAAAGTATTGTGCAAACAGACAAAAAATTGCCTTGATAATTTCTGCTAATCAAAGATAATCCGAGATGCATATATTTTCATAATATCATAAGATGAAAACATGCATAAGGACCTCTCTAAAACCACCTCTTAATTCCAAAAATCAGTAGCATAAAATCAATAATATCATAAATAAATACTTATGTCGTGAGTTTCAATCTTGCTTCATAAGGAGTTTTCTATGAGAAGCTTTTAATCATATATTCAAAGAGCATATGGGGATCCTAAATTGGTACCTCTGATACCATGTGAAATTTAAGACCCCATGAATAATACCTTGAGCAAGGGAGAGAGAAATAAAAAGAGAAAAACAAGAAAGACTTTTGGGTTGAGAGAGAAGAAAAAAAATAAAAGAGGTTTGGAGAGAGAGAGCTTCACACGAGAGAAGAGAAACTAAGAGCTTACTTGATTAATTTTTGAGTTACAATCGCATCCGTTTATAGTTGAGGAGGTGATAGAGTCCATGTATAAGTAATCTTAGAACTCTTAGTTACATTCCAGCTAGAACTCTCTAAGATTAGCCTACCATGATAAAATTACATTATCTATTTAAGAGACTAATTTATCTCAACTTCTAACTCTTCTTTAAGAATGTGAACTAAGATTGAAAGCCAGCTCGTGGAATTATCTTTGTGGGTCCCACATAATCTTCCAGGTCATGTTGATAGAGATACCAGCTCTTGGTGTTTTTGTGGGTCCCACTGATCTTCAAATCTTCTATTTAATTCCAGCTCATGTTCCTTATCTCCTACCTCGAGCCAACTTGTATGATGGCCCTTATTGACATCTCTTGACCTCATGGTGGATCCCACCAGCTTGTATAGCCATGGTGGGTCCCACATTGTAACAAGCATTATCTTCATAATAGAAAATCTTCTAAGTTTAACACGAATCATGTATTCTCCAAGTAAAAATTACAACTTAAAAACCTTCATAAAAACCTTTTTAAGTGTTAGCATTCACAAGGACTGGTTTTCAAATAGAAAACACTAAATAATGTTACTTTTAAACTAGAGCTTGTGAATAGTTTTCAAAAAAATGTATTCATTTATAAACGAAAAAATACATTTCTAATTAAGGTTTCCTTACACCTAAAGTACGTCCCTAAATAATCATCCAACTTGAAAATTTAATTTAAAAACTTGTTGTACCACATAACATACACCCACAAGCACAACATGTTTCTCCCAAAAAACATAAATCTTCAAAGGTTTCTTCTCCAAAAGAACAACAAAGGAAAATATTATGGCTTTCAAAAGTAAAAAAAATTGTTTCATGACAACAACTAGCCTTTTTTATATGTTGACATGGAAAGATTTTGAAAGCCTAAAAAATACACGCTTTTGGCATACTACTTTAAATTTAAAGTAAACCAAGCTTAAATATCCATAAAGATTTGAGAGAGAGCATGAAATTATTCATCTTTTGCGATGAGAGAATTTGTGAGTGACAAAGCACAAAAAATGATGACAGAATGACAATTTTGAACTCTGAGATATCTCTTGGAAGAGTTGTTAACTCAAATGAGGTTTGAACTACATTTATTAGGTGTGTACAATTTAGGTTCTTATGAGAAGGACTTTAGATCAATGAAGAAGAGAGAAAAGGATAGGAGAAGAAGAAGGACACAGATGGAGAAAGTTTGGATTAAGGGGAGAAGAGATGGTGCTGACCAAGGATGAGGGAGGCTGTAAGAATTTTTGGAAAAAGAGGGAGAGCTTCAATGCTCTACCTCTTAGCCAATGCCTTTATTTATAGCTTTAAAATACCCTTAGGGCTACAACTTGATAAAATAAAAGACATAAAAGGAATACGTATTTACATCTTTATGCCATCTTTATGGAAAGCATCATATTTTACCCATATGCCAGATTGTAACAAACATATCCTTTTTGGGTGCAAGAGTACCCCAAAAAAATACACCTCAGAGAACGAGGATCAAGTTTACTCTTTTGTGGTGAAGTGACATGAACAAAACATATACATCCAAAAATTTTAAGAGAAAGAGAAAAGGGATCTTCACCATGAAATAAAATAGAGTAAGGAGTTTTACTACTAAGAACAAATGA
The DNA here is from genome assembly GCF_029961685.1 of Aristolochia californica. Lineage (NCBI taxonomy): Eukaryota > Viridiplantae > Streptophyta > Magnoliopsida > Piperales > Aristolochiaceae > Aristolochia > Aristolochia californica. The sequence goes on along the minus strand of NW_027181782.1, from coordinate 12,367,377 downwards.
AGGTAACCTATTGATAAGAAAATAGGTCGTAAGTATAGCATGAGGCCAATAAAAGTAGGGTACCTTCATGGAGTATAGGAGTCCCCGAGCAACTTCAAGAAGGTGATGATTCTTTCTTTCAGTAACACCATTTTGTTGAGGGGTATAGGCACACGATGTTTGATGGATACGACCATTACCCTCACAAAATAATTTGAACTCATTAGATAAATACTCCTTAGCGTTATTAGACTTAAGGATTTGAATTTTCTTTCCAAATTGAGTCAACACCATATCATGAAAGGTTTTAAGGATAAGAAGGATCTGATCGTTCTTTAAATAAATATAACCAATTCACTCAGGTAAAGTCATCAACAAAAGCAACAAAGTATTTAACTTGAGAAATATTAGAGATACATAAATGTCCCCATACATCAAAGTGTATTAAAGAAAAAGGAGCAGCACTTGTAGTTATCAGGTAAGGAGAATATGTACTCCTAATGTGCTTACTTAGTTGAAAAACTTCACAATTGAAAGTAGAGAGTGATTTTAAAGAAGGAAGTAAATAACGAAGTGAAAAGGTAGACGGATGGCCAAGACGGTTGTGCCAAAGTTGGGCCTCAGATGTAGTGGATGATAGGGTAGCTAATGGTGGAAGAGTGAAGTAGTACAAGCCCCCATTTTCATGGCTGCCACAAAGCACCCGCTTCATAGTTAGATCCTGAAATGTACAAGAAGAAGGTGAAAAGGTGACAGAGAGATTCAAATATTTTTTCATTTGAGTAATCGATAGAAAATTTAAAGGAAATTGAGGGACAAACAAAACATCTTGAAGAGGAATAAAAGATGTGAGAGAGGAGGAACCCATGCCAAGTACCTTGGTTTGGGTACCATTAGCAATAGTAACAAATTTTTGAAGAAGACATGAAGATAATGAATGAAGCATGTGTTTGTTACTTGACAGATGTTCGGGGGCCCCGGAGTCAATGATCCAAGAGGAAGAGGATGAAGAGGAAAAAAACATACCTGATGCAATGGTGGTAGCGGCACTAGGTAACAGAGGAATGGAGGACTCCATGAAAGACTTCATCTTCTGAAATGCAGCATAGTCTTCAGCAGTGAGAGTCACATTCCATTCCCAGAGTGGGAGTCAGCCTTTTCTTCCCGTTTCTCAACATTAACAGAATCTAGGTTAGCCATGGCCCAATTAGGCTTGCCATGAAGTTTCCAGCATGTTTCCACAAGGTGGTTCCAACCACCACAGTAAGTGCAAAGACGAGGCTTAGTGTGGGAATGAGTTGGACCCATTCGATTACCTCTATTGCAACCCCCTCTCATATTTCTGTTACATCCTCGGTATGAGGATGATGTACCCCTATTGCCGGAGTACATAGCAGATGGAGTATCAATGGGTAAAGTTGGAGATGGAGTATCAATGGGTAAAGTTGGAGATGGAGCAGGGATCCATAGCAATGTGGCACTGATGTCATCGAAGGATGGAAGAGCGGAGGAACTAAGAAGTTGGGTCTTAGCAACCTCAAGGTAAGGCTTGATATTTGTCAAGAAAATAGCTGCTGCTAATGCCTCTCATTGCATTTCTTGAACTGCAATGTCTGTGGAGTATGGCTGAGCTATTTTCCATTTTTGGAAAAGGCCCCGAAATTGGGCCAAAAACTCATGAATATTATCTCCTTGTTAAGTATGCAACATACTTTGTAAGACATCGAATAATTTTTGTAAGGAGGCGGTACTGGAGTATAGCTTAGCACATGTGTCCCAAATGTCCTTGGCTATTTCCAAGTGGACCACATTGTTAGATACATGCTCCTCCATGTTATTGATGGGCCAACTAATAACTATATTATCATTTTTAACCCACTTGTGGTAGGCTATATCTTCTTCGTCAATTGGAGGAGGGAGTTTGATAACGTGATTGAGAAGGTCACGAGTAATGAGAACCTGCCATACCAATTGTGATCAACTAAGGCAATTGGAGAGACCTCTTGGTGGAATTTTAGTAATACGGAGTACGTCACTCTTATTACTTTTATGTCCACTCTCCATGATGAGGTCAATTGCAAGGGTTTTCTTCAAATAACAGTTACTTAATGTAATTTGAAGAAACTGTGGACCAAATCAGTCACCAACAATAGAGGGAATAGAAATTTTTCACGAGAGCAAACACCAAATCATCAAAGAATTTGTGCTTTTATCAAGTAAGAACAAGATCCAGCCATCACTCAATTTCTCTTATATTCTTATAGAAAAACAAAGAGGAGAGTATAGATGCAAACTCTTATATCTTAATCCATACTCTAACACAAACCGAGAGCAAACTATATAGAGAAAACTTAGAGGCAAATCAGGACTCTCAGAAAAAAAAATTCTTCAGCTCATGGAAACACTCCAACATAATAAAAAAAAGGCAATTGTTGAAGTTCAAGAGCAGCAAAGTAATAGAGATAAGAAAGTGCTAAAATTTTAACCATATAACGGTCATCCAACAACATAACAAAATCCCATGAGAAACGTCAAATGAGTGAATTTACAACAACATGTGCTGGAATTCCATCTCAAAGAAAATTGATCCAAGTTACATAAAGGTAACTGAATCTCAAATCATCAATTTATCAGTATTGATAAGACACTAGCAGCAACTAATCTTGATCATACTTGTAATTTACCTACAAGAAGACTATAACATCATCTTATTCATTAGAGATAAATTTTCACAACCTCTCATATGAAGATTATCTTGACTTGACGTGATTCAAAAATCATGAATTCAAAAATTAAAGAAAGAGTATGTAAATAAAGGCCAAAATTGACTTATCTCTTCATGGCTGAACAAATTCTTGGACAGATTTCATTAATACTTCATCAAGAGGAATCCTAAACTCCTTGCTGTAACACCATGTAGAATTTAGGATCCCATGAGAAGGACTTTAGATCAATGAAGAAGAAGAAGAGAGAAAAGGAGAGGAGAAGAAGAAGGACATAGATGGTGAGAGTTTGGATCAAGGGAAGAAGAGATGGCACTGACCAAGGATAACGGAGGGTGGAAGAATTTCTAGAAAAAGAGGGGAGAGCTTCAATGCTCTACCTGTTAGCCAATGCCTTTATTTATAGCTTTACAATGCTCTTAGGGCTACAACTTGGTAAAAGAAAAGACATAAAAGGAACACGTATTTACATCTTTATGGAAAACATCATATTTTACCCATATGCCACCACTTTGATGTGTGGGCTTCTAGCCTTGAGCTTGTGGGCTTGAGCCCACCTTCCAACAAGGTCAATGTTTATAGTGTTCAATGTGATTGAAATCAAGTTCCTCACTTCTCCCAAGGATTTTTTTTTCTTTTTTGGAATTCTCAATGTGAATCATGCTTGTATGCTCTTGCTATCATTAGCATCATATGCATTACAATGATTTCAACTTACTATTGGGACTACGGAAAGCAAGCCAAGCTAGATGAAATTGAGCTCATGAAAATTGTTGAAATATTGAGGAATGTCCTCGTTTATAGGTTATTATGATGCAAGTCATGCCCTACTCAACAAAAATTATTTCTACCTATTTTTTGCACTTAAGGAAATTTGTTCCTTTGACGTTTTGAAAAATTTAGGTGCCCTTGCTCGTTTCATTTGTCCTTTGGGACTCTTCATTCCCATTTCAACATAGTGTCACATGATATTTTACGTACCAACAAAATATTCTTGTAACTAATTTGTAGTTGTTGATCTCAGGATCCCTATTGAGGAAATTTTGATGATAACAAATACTAAGTTACTAATGATGTACATCAAGAATGTTTTACAGCTCAAAAAGTCCCAAAGGAATTTTTTGGCAACATACCCCATTCCACTAATTGGTAGAGGACCAACTGAATAACCCATACAATCACTATAAGAAAAACGGGCTCTGCCAACAAAAAAACTCGCCAGTGAATTTAGTTTTGCTAGCAAAAAAAAAACTTCTACCAGTAAATTTGACAATTCACTAGAAAAAGTCAACTTTCTCCAAACGAATTAAAAATTCACTAGAAAAGGTCACCTTTGCCAAGGAATTTTGATAATTAACTAGGGAGAGAGCTTCTCAGAAAATTTTCCCCTTCTTGGGAAAATCTCCTCCCTGCTAACAAATTTGTTGGGAGAAAGTTTAATGCTCCCAACGAATTTAAACACTCATTGGGAGTAAAGAAAATTTCTATATTTGATAGAAAAGATCAACTCCTGGCAATGAATTGTCTAAATTCATTGGGATAAAATTCGTGGAAATTTATCCCGTTCCCGTGAAATTCTTCTCTTAGAAAATTTCAAAGATTTGTTGGGAGAAAGTTCTTCGTTCCCAATGATATTAAAAATTTGCTTTGAAAGATTAAAACCTTCAAATGAATTTTTGAATTTCACTGGCAGACGTCTCTACCAATGGAAACTAGCCAGCAAAACTTGCTAGCAAATTTTTCACTGGTAGAAGTTTCTACCAACGAACTTCTGACAACAAATTCTTTAACTAGTAGAAGTCAATTTCTTTGTAGTTAAAAAGTCCAGCAAATAGCTTGTACCAAAAAGCATATTAATTGAACGGTTAAGTAGCCCCACCCAACTCTACAACAAGCAGTCAAATAAGGAGATAATGAAGGCCAATTGATTGACCACTATTTGACCAAACAAAAGGCTGAGAGAAAAGTCTTGAGTTGAAGCTGTATGTCTGAACAACTGGAAGAGAAGGGGCACGAAGACCTGAAAAAACAAAAGAAGTTGACCCACTGAAGTCAAGTCAATCAAACAAGATGTGACAAGAAAGTCTTTGTTTGAAGTTGTACACCAAGATGAGCAGATGGTCAATTTAAATGAAGTTGAATACCAAGAAGAGAAGAAAGAAACGTCTAATGAAGATCAACCAATTGACCCACAATACACTGTGAGACATGTTCTAGAAAATTTTTAGAACTAGATTAAAGGTTTTGAGGCGAAGATAGGTCTTCAAAATTTGTTAAGTGACCTATCCATGTGATTAAAAACTCTAAAAAAACCAAAGATTGAAAAGGAAATGAGGAGAGAGAGAGAAAGAGAGAGAGAGAGAGAGAAGAGAGAAGAGAAGAGAGAATGGAGGAAAAGCTCTTAATTGAGCTTCCTTGGGGATTGTGCATAACCGCCATCTCTATTTATTTAATAGGTGTTGATAAATTAGAAAAATACCCTTCACTTACACATAATGACTTGTTTATTTCTCACATTCTATACATCTTTTGCACATGAAACTTAAACCATAGACATAATTAAACATAAGGAACATGATACCAAAAAGATATAAATCTATTGATGAGGTAAAATAACCATAATGCCCCTAGACTAATTTTCCAACAGTCCCCCTTGAAAATCAAAAAAGAAATATCAACATACAAGGAGATGTAGAAGAAGATACATTATTCCAACTACACCAAAGCCCTTCACTATAAAGGAAGACCATATTGATTCAAAGGTGGAACAAGAGGCAAATAGGGACAAATCACCCATGCAAAACCATGTAAGGGTGACGTCCACCTCATCCATTCAAAAGAGGACATCCCTAAGCATGGTTCTAGAGAATTCAATCCCTTCAGTCTCTCACAATGGGTCCCATTATAACCAACTCAAGGATCTTCTACAAATCATGATCAAATCAATAAAAGAGACAAATTATCTCAAATTAATCAATTAAAGGAAAAATATCAAGCCAAAATCAATCAAGGAAATGAAGGTCAAAAATCAAAGGAAGAAGAAAGGAATGATTGAACTTTAATTTAAATTGATTTATATTATTATGTCAAGACAACTAGATTACAACTTGTAAGAGGACGTCCTTGTGATTAATTTCTCCTTTAAGGGTTTTGAAAAACCTATATAAACCCTTGTACTCCTATAATTCATTTCAGTACAAAAAAAAATAGTCCCCTTGCTTGGCTTGCTCTCTCTTTGGTTTTGGTCTTGAGTGCCTTGAAGCTCTCTCATTCTTCTTACTCATCCATTCAAATAATTTATGGTGGCTTAAATTTTCTCATGGTATCATAGTTGACAGTTTGATCCTGACAAGGGTGATCTCATCCAAAAAAGTAGGTACTCTTCCATTAATTCCATATCATATTCTTATATTATCACATTCTTTATAAACATTGTCATAACATTCTTCATCTTTTCTTCTTGAAATCGTCTTCTCTTCTAACTTCAATCAATTGTCATTGTCTTCTTACTTCCATCTCTTACTGTAATCATCATGAGTATGAATTTTATCTCCATACATCAAACGCCTTAGAATTCTCCAGAAGGAAATAATCTAAGTTCACCTATTGAAATCATCAATAAATGAAATAATTTACCTATAACCAAACTGACTAGTTATAAGACAAGGACCCCAGACGTTTGAGTCTAAAATTTTAAATAACTGACTGGTCTTAGGATGTGACACTAAAAATGTACTCCTGCGATGCTTGCCTAGTTGACACAACTTGCATTAAAATGGACTTGAAGGAAACTCTGGAAATACTTGAATCAGTTTTGTTGGTGATGGGTGACCTAATCTCAAATGCAACTATAGAAGTGAAACCACAGAGTGTAGTGCATGTAAAGTATTATCTGATGAGTGGCTCTCCAAGTAATACAACCCGCCTCTCTCACAAGTGGATTAATCGTCTTCCTCGACATGAGATCCTTAAAAAAAGAGTGAGTAGGGTAGAATGTTAAGGAACAATTCATATATTTTACTAAATGTTCGATAGATAATAGATTCAAGGGAAACTTATGAACAATAGGGCTGATTGAGGTGACAAAAAAGATTCTTGAGGGACGTTACCAAATCCCTAAACTAACTAAATAGGTCCACATCTAGATTAATATGCTTTATATTCAAGGACTCCTTCAGGTAAAAAAACAAAGATGACATATTTGACATATGTGTAGTGGCCCCTGAATCAAGAACCCAAGATGGTGAAGGAAGCACATGGAAAGCAGACATATTTGAACTCGTCACGTTGGTAGTAGGAACAAAATCATAAGCCATTGAAGAGGAAGCAACTAAAATATGCTATAGAAGCAATTGTTGCATCTCATCTGGGGCTCCTGATAGTATAGTTGACACATGCCGGTTGGCCAAACTTAGTCTAGCATCTATCTAAGTAATGGTAGATTTGTCCACAATGGGCAGACTTCCTCTCTGGGCTACCATCACCTCGGCCTCTACCTCAACCTCATACATCTCTACCTCTACCACTGCTAGTACCTATACGGCCTCTAGAGGAGTCTGTTGAACCAGATATAGAATCCAATATATTAAATGCAATTGCTTCCACCATCTTAACACCTTTACTCCCCTTGGGTACAATTATTTTCTCAGCCCTCACATTTGTGTTAAAGGTGGTGGACAAGGTAGGTACTTCATTAGAGGCTTGTACCTGAAACCTAACTCCATCAAAGACAACACCGAAACCATCCAAAAACTTTGCTAGAAGTAGTTGATTCTGTTGTTTTCTCAATTCACATTCATCTGAAGTGAATGGATGATAAACATTGATCTCTTGCCAAATGCCCAGAAAGGCACCATAGTACTTTGTAACTGTCTTATTTTCTATCTTTAGTCCAAAGAAGTTTGTGTATACACTCATGATAGATTGCTCTCCCAAGCATATAAAAACTCTAAAGACATCCACGTAGCCTTTGCAGCCTCACAATTCATAACTTGATTTCTCAATGTCGAGTCAATACTATCGACAATCCAAATCATAAGTTTGTTGTCCTTTGCTTCCCAATCATCTTTAGTTGGAATTAGGGCATCATCACGAATAAACTTCATCTTCTTATTGGCCTTCAAATATATTATGACTGTCTTGGCCCAATTGAGGTAGTTTGATCTTATTAACCTCTCAGAAGTGATAACAATTGTATCTTTTCCATTTGACACCTAAACCTCTCTGTATGGAGTATATACTTCTCTTGAATCAACCGTATTATTTGTATAGGAGCACAAATCAACACAATTTCACTTTCCAAGTAACTTATCACAGATCAATAGTGTGGGTCCCACCTTAAGAAATTAGGGTTAGGATAAAAATATGATGTACGCACTTCAATCAACTCAAATCAATACATATACCTCAATTTTCAAGCGAATAATCCCAAACAACCTCAATTAGGGCTGATGTCACCCTAGAAAAGGATGACAAAAGAAATGGAATAGAGGTAGGTGACACATATCCCAAGACAAGCACAATAACCCTCTTAGGGTAGTTAAAACATAGAGAATTGCTCAAGGAACAGTAGAACTGATAACTTTAGAGTTATGGCAGAGAAAGAAGAGAGAAAGATTGAGTTTCTACTTACCAATAATTGAAAGACTTGAAAAACACTTCTTCTAGGAGGTCCTCTTTAATAGATGATGTTTACTAACAAAAGGTGCTTGCAAATGTGATTTATCGCTCAGATACCATGAAAAAAATCAAAGATTGAGAAGAACATGAGAAGAGAATGAGAGAGAGAGAGAGAGAGAGAGAGAGAGAGAGAGAGAGAAAGAAAGCTCTTGGTTGAGCTCCCTTGGGGGTCGTGCACACTCTTCATCTCTATTTAATGAAGAAATTTTGATAAATTACAAAAATACCCCTCTTACATTTAATGGTATATCTTCTTATAGCCTGGTTATGGTCCCAGATCTGACACAAGGATTCTTAGGGATTCGTAGGGAGGAAGAAGAGAAAACGAAGATCAAGCCAAAGGGAAACATGAAAACCCTCTCCAAGCCTGTTTAACCTAAAATTAACCTAAAATCAATGCTTGTCTTTCTCATTACTCTTACCCCTTAAATAGGGTTCACCTTGTTAGGGTTTAATATAAAATATTCCAAAAATACCCATGTGGCCTAAAACTGAAATAAATAAAGTAAATTAAAGAAAAATAATTAAAATAATAATGTTATTTTGTGCATAACATTACACCCCCCCTGGAAGAATGAGCTTGTCCTCAAGCTTGAAGGTAGGGTCTGGACGCTGACGTCTCCACCTGTGCGCAAGTAGCATCTCTCAGCATGGCCGCAACAATTGTTAATGCAGTATCAAGGCACTGGAAAATACATCCCATGAGAAGCATCTGTCCCATATGTGGATCCAAAGGGAGAGTGTAGCACGCCATTGGCCGAGCTTCCATATAAATCCGATTGTGTTTGGAAGGAGACTTGCATATTACAGTCTCACAGAATGAAAGTGTAGGAGAAACAATGATTTCAGCTCCACCCATGAAGTAATCTTGCAAATCCGTAAGGCAGATCTCAAGATGGAGTTCTTCAGCTCCTGCTACCATATTTACACCATATTGGCCTGGTGCATAAGTTGGGCCCATAATGCTAACCGTCATACCAGTGCAGACCTTACCAGCAAAGGGACGCCCAAAGGCAATAAATCGACCTTTATCATAGGCAGGAATCATCTTAGAAACATAAAGGATAAGTGGATCATCCAGAGCACAGTTGCTACCAGGTTTCCCAAGTACTGCTACAGTACCACCCGTCATGTACTCATAACCATGTTGAGCAATCCCTTCAACCACAGCTTTAGCCCCATAGTGATGCACACAAACCCTCTCAGCAGCAGTTCCATTCATACATTGCACCAATTCCAGAAACACCAAACTGCTAAGCAATAAATGATAGTATTCCCCCTGTCTGCCAGTCATTTCATCACCCCACTACCGTCCTCTTCCAATTTTCTTATCACCTCTACAGTCGGTCCAACCTAACTATCTAGTGGAGCCCTTGTCTGCACTGTAATAGCAGCAACCAATGGACCCTTCGTTCTACAGTTCAACCCACCCACAAAAAAACCATACATCAAGTCATCCACTCACTTGGTGGTAGGAGATTTTTTTAAGAAGTATGAAATACAATATATGGTATTTGAAGTTGCATCATCCTCAGTGGCATGTGAAGTATCTCCAGATTTATCAAGTATGCTATCCTATGGATGCAGGAGCTAGGAAATAAATTTCTTCAAACCATCATAGCCCCAACGGTAATCAATAAGGGAAGCATAATCAGGGTCTGAGGAAATTGTTTCACCATCATCGTCAGGCTGAATTTGACATGGATAATACACACACTACACTCCTCCTACTACAGTTAATTGCAGCAAAATTTGTTGGCTGGAATTTACCAGACCTCAGAAAAGTAATTGTTTCAAAAATTGGCATTGCAGTAGAAAGAGCAAATCCTGGGAATCTTGCCCTTTGAGAATCTAACCTGCCCACCTCTAAAACACATAATTGTCTCAATTTCTCAATAAACGCATCTTTCCCTTCATATCCCTGACTAAAACCTTGTACAGGATCAGGCAAGGTTTTCTTTAATTGCATCATCATGTCACACTTAGGCCCACGCCCATCATTGCTATTGGACATACTATACTGTGAATCTCCTATCACAGCAGAGCTCTTAGAACGACCTGTGATGATAGCATATATACCACTCAACACATTTATCAAGTTTATAGCAAAAATCTTGCATGAAGTAAGTAGACCAAACTCAGAAAACAATTAGTTCAGCTTCTCAGCAGCTATGCTGCCAACCAGATTCTTCAAGTATAGGTTCACCCCTTGGTAACTGTCTACAGTCGCCTTATAAATCTGCTCAACCTGTCCCTTCAATCCATGTTCCGTTCTGATTTCTTCTGAGCCTTCTCCACATACCACTCCTTAGCATCAATTTTTTTCCCTTTAAGCTCCTCAACATCTACAGCAGCATCTTCTGCATTCTCAAAGTGAACAAATCCAAAACATTTGGATTGCCCATCTCCTTCTCCCAGTAGTACAGCGCTTGTAATGTTCCCACACCCACCAAATAGTTTCTTCAAATCTTCATCACCAAAAGGCACACCAGGGTGAAGAATTATGACAAACAATGGTCGAACATCATACAATTCATCCAAAAAAATTAACACCGCTATTTTAAATGGACTGTTATGGCTGTAAAAATTACCCAAAACCGCCACACTGCTGTTGTACTCATTCTCTACAATAGAAGACATCCCATTTAGCATGAATAGGGCCCGAGAAACAGCACACATATTATCCAAAAAATTAGATACAATGAATTCAACTTGATGATGAATAGACGCATTGGTGTTGTTCTCATTAACCAAAAAATATATCAGCACCCATAGAAATTGTTTTTTCCATTCCCGGAATCCCCAAAAAATGTCCCTCTTGCGTCGCAGCCCTAAAATTTTCACGGAACAATTTCAATGCCATTGGATTTGAGAAAAGAGAAGATGAAATATGGAGAAATTCATCGCAAGAGTTTACCCCTGTTTGTTCGGAATTTTGTTTTCCGCTGTGCTGCCAAGATTGAGATTGAGGTTGAGAGAGAACGTGAGAGGTGGTGGCCGGAAGTCAAATCCCATCGGAGTTGTTTCCGACATCGCCGACGGAGCCTCCTCCTCAGTTTCCGGTGACGAACAACGCTCATTGCAGCTTCGAGGCTTGAAATATTTCCCTGTCAAAGGTGAAGAACAAACCCTTATGGTGTCTTGCACAAAATCGATTTGAGGTCGAGCCCAAATCGACAAAATTTGCCGACGGAATCCTCGTTTCTACAATTTCCAAAGAGGATGGATTTCCTGATTGAAGACCGAGAGCAGCAACAAGGGGCTGGTGCTCGTCGTATCATCCCAAAGGATGCTTTGCCCCAAAACCCTCCAATTTTATATTTGTAGTGTCTCTGCCGTCTGATTCTGGAAGTGTTGAGGCCGATTTCGGATTTGAAGTCGACTTTGATTTCTGATGTACAGGGTCCCTCTCGTCTGATTTCCCTAATTCAGAAATCAATTTTGTCTGGCCCGTCATTGGAGGTCCCCTGCTCACACATATTGAAATTTCCTCGCCATTACCTTTTTTGCCCATCCGAGACAACTTCTGCTGCCTCTTCTGTGCATATGTCGTGCTCGGAGAATTGAGGTCGTATGACCTTTTCTACTGTAGTGAGTTGCTTCCTTGCATAAAATTTTTTAATGGAATCTGCATGCCAGTCACGCATTATTTCCACTTCATTGAGAATACCCCGTGCATGTTCTTCTTCCATTTCTCTATGCAATTCTCTACGCATGGCCATCCATTCTTCTAGGCATAATTCTTTGATTTCAACAATCCATTCTTCTAGGGAATGGCTCATTGTGTTCCCGCTCTAATACCAGTTGTTATGGTCACAGATCTGACACAAGGATTCGTAGGGAGGAAGAAGAGAAAACGAAGATCAAGCCAAAGGGAAGCTTGAAAACCCTAGAACTCGTAAGGAGAGCTCCAAGCCTGTTTGACCTAAAATTAACCTAAAATCAATGCTTGCCTTTTTTTATTACTCTTACCCCTTAAATAGGGTTCACCCTGTTAGGGTTTAATATAAAATATTACAAACATACCCCTATAAATAAAATATTCCAAAAATACCCCTATGGCCTAAACTGAAATAAATAAAGTAAATTAAAGAAAAAAAATTAAAATAATAATGTTGTTGTGTGTATAACATCATTCTATATATCATATGTACATGAAACTTAAACCATAGACATAATTAAATATAAGGAACATGATAATATAGATATATAAATCTATTGTGAGTTAAATTATCAAAATGCCCTTAGACTGATTTTCAACAAACTCACTACAATGATTTTAAATATTTATCGTGATTTTTCATTGAGATTTTATTGTGATTTGAAAAGGATAAAACATCTCTTTTTAAACTCAACAATTTAAATTTTTTACATTAAGAACTCAACTATTAAAGACATTTTCACCCCAAGTTTTTCTCTCTTGACTCCTAAGGCAAAAACCACCACCACTCATTAGCACTCTGATACTTTGAAACCGCATTTAGAGGTTGGACTCATGATTTAAAAAATGACCTACTAAAAGAGTTAAATACTTTTTGTGTTGTTACTTTAAAATTTTACTTGTTTAGCCTGATTCTTGCTAGATTTTATGGGATATTATTTTAAAATCATATTGTTTGTTGTAAGAAACAAGTGTGTATTATTTAATTCATTTGAAATTTTTGGGGCTTGTTGGAAGACAAGATCAAGCCCAAACGACAAAGGAAGGCCCACATATGTAAGATTATTATAAGATGGGCCACATGAGCAAGGAAGGCCCACAAGATGGGCCCAAGCCCATAAGAAGTAGGACCCACAATGATTACCAAGAGCTGGCATCCTTATCACATCAGTTGGAAGATCAAGAATGACTCATAAAAGTATCTTTATCTTAGGGTCACGACCAAGAAGAGTTTTAATTTAAGTTATATTTGTTTTTTATCAATATTGAGTTACCTAATTATGTTAGGACTTACCTTAAGTGTTAGATTTTGGGTGTAATTGGGACAAGGGTAAATTTATTGTAATTGGACTCTACTACCTTCCTCTATTATAAATAGAGGTTCATATACTTTGATTACAACAAGTTATTGATGTCAATGAAGTATTTCACTTTTCCATAAATTCATCATGGTATTAGAGCAGGTTTTGTGAGTTGACTTGGTCAACTCAGGAAGGTAATGTGATCCTTTTCTCTAAACCCTGAGTTCAGGTTCGTAGTTATTTTTTTTCAGTCCCTACACCCGTAGTTTTCTTTGCATTGTTTACCTCTATACGTAGTTTTTTATATTAAAAATTATATATTGAAGGAAAGATATTTGAGTCTACTTTCCAAATAAAACCTATTTGTTCCAATCGGAGTTATCTACAGAGAGATATCGATATTTGAATGAACAAAGGTCATATTACCAAAAGGTTCGAGCAGCAGCAGCAATCTTCCAATTTCGATGTATTTTTTGCTATCAAGACCAAGACTTTATGTGGATAAATATATATAAAACGAAATATCTATAAGTATATTCTTTTACCTATTCAACCAATTTTTTATCTGAGTTATCCCCAAAGAGAAATTGATATTTGAAGCAGCAAAGGTCAGATTGAAAAAGAGGTTCAAGCGGCAGCAGAAAGCTTCAAATTCCGAGGTATTCTATACTATCAATAAAGAGAATTTATATGGAGAATTATATATAAAAATAAATATACGTAAGTCTATTTTCTTACCTGCTCAACCAATTCTCGTTATTATTTCTTTTAAAGGATATATTGATCTTGGAAGAGTCAATGGACGTTATGGAAAAATAGGAGAAACAGAATTTAGTTCGGCCAGATGACTGAGACCGAAATATATCAGATTATTTATCTTTTTATAATTATATTTAATGAAGATAACTTATACTTTTATTAAAGTTATTTAAGTGTAGTTTCATAAGGAAAAAATTTCATGTCAATCTGATCTATATTGAAAGATATATTCAAATTGGAAGAATCAAAGGTCATGCTGGTATCCTGTTGTATTGAAAAATCCGAATTTATGCCAATTGTTTTGCTTCACTTTTTGAGTTGATATATCAGAAAAATATCTCACTTCTCCCTAGTTTGAGAGCTTATTTATACATCTCTGTTATTTGGGCCTATTGCTACATCTATGATATTTGATTCAAGCTGGGATCACTGCCATTACCTCCCAGCTTGAGGGGGAGAAGTAGAAGAAGTACAAGAAAGAGATATTTTATTCCTTATGTTGCAGATAAGTTTATGTGACCAAAATATTCAAGAAAGGTGGAGCACAAAAGATAAAGCTTGTGTATCAATGAAGAAAATTTTTATATCGGGTTATTTCATGGGTTCTTTGGCAAAGTTTACTATTTGGTTCGTGTTATATGTGTTGGAAGATGGCCGTGTTATATTCAGTTGCAGCTATTATGTCTCTTTGGGGACATTATTATTGAATAAGAGGTAGCCTCATGTCATCATTTACTTCATCCCCGTCAAAAAGATGAAAATTATTTGTGGTTGGGAGTCAACGACGAAGGAACTTCATCCCCGTCAAAAAGATGAAAATTATTTGTGGTTGGAAGTCTATGACGAAGGAACTTCATCCCCGTCAAAAAGATTAAAATTATTTGTGGTTGGGAGTCCACGACGGAGGAGCTTCATCCCCGTAAAAAATATGAAAATTATTTGTGGTTGGAAATCCATGACATCTATGTTATCACCCCCTGCCCTCCCTCCCTCCTCCCCTTGTAATGGATTTTATGTCTCCTACCACTTGAGAGTTGTTGTCCTGTGGTGGGACACAGTGGTGGACACTTCAGAGCAATGCCGATAGACACACTACCGATAGCAGTGGAGTGTGCTCTACATCCAACATTAAGACTGGAGTATGAAACAAGGGCTTACCGGCTAGGAGTGATTTTTACTCTCACTTATAATGCCGCAGGGCCTCATGGAAGGACGCAACAGCATGAGGGGGGAATGTTGGAAGATGAAGGCATATTGGAAGATGTGTCATTTTATACGAAAAACATTTTATACATCATTTGCGGCAAGCTGGGAGTTCATGTTGTTCTCTCACCCCCAGCTTGAGGGGGAGTGTTGGAAGATAAGATCAAGCCCAAACGACCAAGGAAGGCCCACATATGTAAGATTATTATAAGATGGGTCACATGACCAAGGAAGGCCCATAAGATGGGCCCAAGCCCATAAGAAGTAGGACCCACAATGATTACCAAGAGTTGGCATCCTTATCACATCAGTTGGAAGATCAAGAAGGACTCATAAAAGTATCTTTATCTTAGGGTCACGACCAAGAAGAGTTTTAGTTTAAGCTATATTTGTGTTTTATCAATATTGAGTTACCTAATTATGTTAGGACTTACCTTAAGTGTTAGAGTTTGGGTGTAATTGGGACAAGGGTAGTTTTATTGTAATTGGACTCTACTACCTTCCTCTATTATAAATAGAGGTTCATGTACTCTGATTACAACAAGTTATTGATGTCAATGAAGTATTTCACTTTTCCATAAATTCAACATGGCTATTTAAAGGAGCTATTATAAAATATTACAATTTAGAGGAAATATCTTGAAAATCCGTGTCTCATTGTGGTTCTGTTTGCCAAATCTGTTTCTGGGACATGGTATCATCATCTCTTTCTAACGCTCTTGGAGTTTTAAAACTTGTTCGAGTTTAACCTCTATAGTCGACTGTGTTTGTTCAATAGTCCATTCGAAGTTGGATTTTTTGGGACAAAATAATGTTGGAAAAAGATGCAGTCAGCACTACGAGTTTCTTTCTAACAGAGTACTTGTGCAACTGTTTGAATTCACAACAGTCCGAGCCATTTGGAGTCCAAGCAAGTCATGTTTTTGGTCTTTGTTTCTGGTTGGCTCGTGTTAGTAAAAGAAACAGAGTGCTTATACCTTTGGTTTCATCATCGTGAGGTCGTAGAGGGGCATAGATCCAATGGTGTAGATTCTTAGCAGCTTCCTCAGCTGATAAATTTGTTGCTTTGTAATTCTTCTTTCTGTTCCTTTGTAGCTCTGAGCTTCTAGTTTTTCACCTACTGCTGTTCTTAGGCTGTTGGTTCATCAGTGGTGGCAGGTTTTGTCTTGGCTCACTCTTCATTCGGTGCTCTTTAACAAGCAAGCATCATGGTCCTCATAGTTATTGGAGATGGAGTCCTTGCAGGATTCTATTACTTCACCTGGATTCTTCAAGGATTGATGATTGTTCAACACAGGAATCCATCTCCACTTAGGTACTATGCAGCTGTTAGTCAGAAGTTGGAGGAGAGAACTTGTTTAGTCCTGCTAGTACACTCTCCGACTCAAGTATCATGAGAGGCAGCGGGAAATAGAAACTCAGTGGTGTATCTGGTCTTCTAAGTGTTATGTGTTGTGCATGAGTTATTTTTCATACATTCAGGGGTATTTTGGTTATTTTATCCTATAGGGATATTTTGATCATTTTACCACTTCAGTTGTTAACTTTCTTTGTGTATTCTTGTTCTAGATGTTAAATTATATCAATGGTTAAATTTTCATGTACATAGGATGTATAGTTAGGGAGATATAAGGAGATTAAGGTTTATTAAAGTATATAGGAGTAGTTTTGTAATTTGTAACTCAAAACACCTACTTAAGAGGTCTGGGAATTTTTGCATAGTTCCCGACGAAGCCTTGTAGGATCTTCAGAAATTTATTCTTCTCTTTTCTCCTTTTTTCTCAATTTTCTCCTCTTCCTTCACCCAAATCTAGATTTTTACATAGTATCATAGTAGTAGATCATTGTTGGGAGCATTCTACTGCAAATTCTTACCATTTTTGAAGAGGATGACCTGCTGGAGGGAGAAAACCTAGAGGGTTTTGTTGTTGGTTCATCAAAGTTAAGTTTTTTCTTCTTTTCTCTTCTATAACTTTATGGTTACTGGTCTATATGAATCATTGAAGGATTCTCTACACTTTGCTTGCCCTAATTGGGTTCCTAATTATTCTTTTTCAGATCTACATCACCCACCCAATGTTAGATGCCTGCATCATCACCCAATTGATGACATCAGACCTAATTGCTACCACTTTTGCTGGATATTGGTTGAAATAATTGTGAATTATTGGTTATTAAATTGTTGAAGTGTGCATATCCTGTTTTTGTGCCCAACCCTAATTTTGTGAGTGGGGCTCACCTTGGTATAAATTGTCTAGAAGTTTAAATTGGTTATTTTGTGATCGTACATTAGTATTATGGCTGAGATAGGAGAATTTTATACCTCGACAAGAGAAAATTTTGGGTTTAATGGAAAGGATAACATCATGATTACTTTAGAAAAATTGATAGGGCCTGATTATCATAATTGGGCTAAGTCTATCAAAATGGATCTTAAGGGTAGAAAGAAGTTGAAGTTTATCCGAGATGATCCTTCAGTGCATCTAGATGATGATTGGGAGGCAAAGAACAATCAGGTTATGACCTGGATGGTCAATAGTATTGATTATACTCTTAAAAATCAAGTGATGAACTGTGAGACACCAAAGGCTATGTGATTGTCTCTAGAATCATTATATGCATAAGACAGTAATCTCTCTCAAGTTTATGAGCTTTATACAGAGTTTTTTGGGTTGAAAAGAGGAAACCAAACTGTTACAGAATATTATAGTGCATTCATTGGCATATGGCAGGAGATCAATGTATATCATCTGTTTACTACGGATGGAAATGAGTTGAGGAAACAAAAAAATCAGTTGTTTGTTTCAAAACGATTGGATGGTTGAGGTGCTGAATTTGATGCTATTAAATCCTAAGTGTTAGCTTCAAATGAAATCCCTACCCTCTCTCCCACTTTTAATCGAATTATGAGGGTTGACAAGACTATTAGATGTCGACAATTCTCCAAATTCCTTTCTACGAACTTCCTCAAAAAGAATGGTTTCCCAAACATCATTGAAGATCAACTTCCCATTGCCTACAGAATTGTTGACCGCAACCCTCATAAGCTCCCAAAAATTTGGCAGAGATGCCAAAAGAACTAAAGCACGAACCTCATCATCAAGTTTAATTTGAACGGAGGTCAATTAATTGACAATTATGCTAAACTCATTCAAATGTGATGCCACTGATATATTTTTGTCATCTTAAAATTGAAGAGTTTTTTTCATAAGATGTACCTTATTAGTTGTGGAAGGCTTCTCATACATGTCGGACAAAATCTTCATAATTCCCGTTGTGGTTTTCTCCAAAGCCACATTGTGAGCGACGTTCTTCAACATTGTTAACCGGACTTCTCCCAACACCTATCTATTAAGGAGATTCCACTCATAAACTTTCATACATTATGGTTTCATATCCAAAAGTGGTGAGAGGAGCTTTTTACTGTATAGATAATCTTCGATCTGCATCCTCCATAATACAAAATCCATACCATCAAACTTGTTGATTCCAAGTGTTGATCCTTCTCCATTGCTCTCAATCATGAGCCAAAAATCTTGTTAGGAATTAGACACCCTAATACAAACTAACAAGAATAATAATAATAATCACGAAAGAAGAAGAAAAAAGCACAAAAAATAAAAAGATTTATACAGGTTCACCTCAAGGTGAGACTACATCATGTCTTTCATCGTTGTAGTAATCCACTATGAAGATGAAATAGTTTACAAGTGGTTTTTTCTCTAACCTCTCTCCGCCGCAATTGATGATCTTACTCCAGGTGATAAAACCCTAACAACGGTGCCCCCAAATATAAAAATAAAATTAGGGCAACTGGATTACAAATGTAAAATCCCAAACTACCCTTAATGAAACAATAGTTAATATATTGTGTATCGACTTAGCGTAGGCTATAGATTAAGCTTCACAACTTATTAGTGTAGGGTGTAGGGGCGGAGACCCCACCCGGTTCATAATATATTTGTTGCTATTTTATTAAGGGCGGTGTGAGAATTTTAGTCTTGTATCGCAGTTGTCTTAATTTTTTCTTTATAATTGAGGGGCACCACTATTAGGATTTTATCATCGCCGAGAAGAAGATGGAGTTGTAGCCCGAGAGAGGTTAGAGAAAACACCTGTAAGTGTGTGCGATTTCTCTTGTAAACTATTTCATCTTTCTAGTGGAGTACTGTAGCGGCGGAGGATAGTACATAGTCTCACCTTGAGGTAAACCTGTACAAATATTGTTGTTTATTTTCGTGTTTTTTTTCTTTCTTCCACAATTATTATTATTGCTCTCGTTAGTTTGGAATTTAGGTGTCTAATTCCTAACATAAAGAACATCTTCTTCATCAATGGGTACTCCAAGTTTGACCTAGTAGGTCCCTTGTAATAACAAACTGAACCGATTTGGACCAACTAAAGTAATTTGATATCCCTCACAATGGTATGGTGGTAATCTTGAGAACATAATTCTTACTACCCATGTATTCTGTTGAAAGACGGGTCCAAGCCCACATGACCAAGGAAGACCCACATATCCAAGTGTGTTGGAAGATGGGTCCAAGCCCATAAGACCAAGAAAGGCCCACATATCCAAGAGTGTTGAAAGGTGGGCCCAAGCCCATAAGATATGGGACCTACCATGATCACGTAAAGTGGCATAAGAAGTCTTACACAATAAGAAGTCTAACAGAGCCACAATTATAGTGGAAGGAGGTCTCACAAAAGAGTTTCAGTTTAAAGGTGTTTTAGTTATGTTAGTCTTTTATTTATATTGGGTTATTTAATTATGCTAGGACTTTGTAGAATTTAGGATCTCATGAAAGGAACTTTAGATCAACAAGAAAGAAGAAGAAGAAGAAAAGAGAAGGAGAAGAGAAGAAGAAGAACGTGGAAGAAAAGAGTTTGGATTAAGGGAGAAGAGGGTTGTGTCAAAAATAAAAATGAGGGCTGGACGAATTTGTAGAAAGAGAGGAGAGTGCTTCAATGACCTCTTAGCCAATGCCTTTATTTATAGTTTTACAATACCCTTAGGGCTACAACTTGATAAAACAAAAGACATAAAAGGAACACATATTTATACTTCTATGCCATCTTTCTAGAAAGTACCATATTTTACACATATGCCACTCCTTTGACGTGTGGGCTTCTTGTCTGGGCTTGAACCCATCTTCCAACACTCCCCCTCAAGCTGGAGGAGAAAAGACATCATAAATACCCAGCTTGCCACATATAAACGATAGGATTTTAGATGTAACGGGTTTAGTGAGAATATCAACTACTTATTTTGAGATGACACATGTTTGAGAGAGATTATTCTTGCTTGAAACTTCTCCCGTATAAAATGAAAATCCACCTCTATATGTTTAGTTCTTTCATGAAAAACTGGATTTGAAGTGATATGAATGGTTGCTTGATTATCACAATGCAGATTCATGGACCCCTTTTTATAAAAACCTAGTTCGGTAAGAAGAGTCCTGATCCATAAAAGTTCACTAATGGTATGGGCCATAGCTCTGTATTCTGCTTCGGTGCTAGATCTTGCAACTACATTTTGCTTCTTACTTTTCCATGTAACCAAGTTTCCCCCAACCAGAGTACAATATCCTGATGTAGATTTTCTATCATCAAGAGATCTAGCCCAATCTGCATCTAAGAAGCCTTCTATGTTAAAGTACCTATGTTTTTTATACAACAATCCTCTTCCTGGAGCTCCTTTTAGATAACGTAGTATTCTCTCTAAAGCCTGCCAGTGGGTAATTTATGGTTTGTGCATGAATTGACTCACCACACTTACAACATATGATATGTCTGGCCTAGTTACCGTGAGATAAATCAGTTTTCCCATGAGTCTTTGATATTTGCCAATATCAATATCTTCTTCATTTGTGGCACATAATTTTACATTTGTATCCATAGGTGTGTCAACTGGTCTACAACCCTTCATTCCTGTTTCTTCAAGGAGATCCAAGACATATTTCCTTTGAGACGATATTATCCTGTGTTTGGATTGAAGAACTTCTATACCCAAAAAATATATAAGCATACCAAGGTCTTTAGTCTTGAATTCCTGACATATCATTTGCTTCACCTCTTGTATGCTCAAAGCATCATCACCGGTTAAGATAATATCATCCACATATACGGCCAATAATATTTTCCCTTTGATCGTATCTTTATAATATACGGAATAATCAACTGAGCACCGATGAAAACCAAACCGCATGAGTGTTTGACTAAATTTATCAAACCAAGCCCGAGGGGACTGCTTAAGCCCATATAAAGACTTTTTTAACCGGCATACTAACTCCCCCTCAACCACATAACCAGGTGGTTGAACCATATAAATTCCCTCACTGATATCACCATTTAAAAAAATATTTTTAACATCCAACTGATAGACGGGCCATGAGGAGTTAGTAGCAATAGATAAGATGATGCGTACCGAATTCAATTTTGCAACAGGAGAGAAGGTCTCCTTATAATCTATCCCATAGTGCTGTGTATAGCCCTTAGCAACCAGTCGAGCTTTAAGATGATCAACCGATCCATCTGGATTATGTTTCACCAAAAAAATCCATCGACAACCAACCGGTCTTTTACCTTTCGAGAGTGATGTTAAGTACCAGGTTTGGTTTTCGTATAAGGCGTGCATTTCTTCATCCATAGCCGCCTTCCATCCTGGATGTCTCAGGGTCTCCTGATACGACTGTGGAATGGAAGTAGAAGAAAGGGATGCAAGAAACTGAAAACACTCGGAAGACAAGCAATGGTGAGACATAAAATTTGAGATAGGATGTGAAGTTGTACAGGAGCGACGTTCTTTTCTTAAAGCAATAGGCCAAGTATCAAATTCAGGCCCATACATAGGAGGAGAAGGACTTACCTCGGGTGGATCCGAAAACTCCACGGATGAAGGTACGGCCGGTGCATCAGGGGATGGATCCACTTCAAGATTGAATGGCACACGCAGACAAGGAGTAGTAGAAGGACAAGTCCATCCTGGAGGAGCATCATGGGAGGAGTAGAAGGGAGTGTCCTCAAAGAAAGTCACATCCCTAGAGATAAACATCCTCCGAAGGGTAGGATTGTAACAGACATAACCTTTCTGGGTGCGAGAGTATCCCAAAAAAATGCACTTCATAGACCGAGGATCAAGTTTATTTTTATGTGGAGATGTAACATGAACAAAACACGTACATCCAAACACTTTCAAAGGAAGAGAAAAAGGATTTTCACCATTAAATAACACAGAGTAAGGAGTTTTATGATGAAGGACTGGTGAAGGTAACCTATTAATGAGAAAGCATGTTGTAAGTATAGCATGAGGCCAATAGAAATAGGGTACCTTCATGGAGTAGAGGAGGCCCCGAGCAACTTCAAGTAGATGACGATTCTTCCTTTCAGCAACACCATTTTGTTGAGTATAGGCACATGATGTTTGATGAATAAGCCCATTAGTCTCACAAAATGATTTGAAGTCATGAGACATGTATTCCTTAGCATTATCAGATCTAAGGGTTTGAATTTTCTTCCCAAATTGTGTCAAGACCATAGCATGAAAATTTTTAAACAAAGGAAGAATTTAGGAACGCTCTTTAAATAGATATAACCAAGTCACTTGAGTAAAATCATCAACAAAAATGATAAAATATTTAACTTGGGAAATATTTGAGACACATAAAGGGCCCCATACATCAGAATGTATTAGTTCAAATGGAGCAGTACTTGTAGTTGTAAAACGAGGAGAATATGTACTCCTGACATGTTTACTTAATTGACAAACCTCACAACTGATATTAGAAAGTCCTTTTAAAGATGGAACCAAAGAACGAAGTGAAGGGGTAGATGGATGACCAAGTCGGTTGTGCCAAAGTTGGGCCTCAGATGTGGTGGACGATAATGCGGCTAATGGTGGAAGAGTGAAGTACAACAACCACCCCCCCCCCCCCCCCCCCTTTTCATGGCTGCCACCAATCACCCGCTTCGTAGTGAGATCCTTAAAGACACTAGAAGACGGTGAGAAGGTGATAGAGCACTTTAATTGTTTGGTCAATTAGCTAACTGAGAGCAAATTTAAAGGAAATTGAGGAACAAACAAAACATCTTGAAGGGGAATAGATGAAGTAAGAGAGGAGGAACCTTTGCCAAGGACCTTGGTTTGGGTACCATCAACAATAGTAACGAATTTATGAGGATAACAAGGAGATAAGGACTGCAACATGTGTTTGTTACCTGATAGATGTTCGGAGGCCCTAGAGTCGATGATCCAAGAGGAAGAGGAAGAAGAGGAAGAAAGCATACATTGGCAATAGTAGTGGCAGTAGTAGATGATTCCATGAAGGACTTCATTTTCTAAAATGTAGCATAGTTCTCAGCCGTAAGAGTCACATTTTCGGATGATGATTCAGCCTTATCTTCATTTTTCTCAACATTAACTGAGATTGGGATAGCTGTGGCCCAATCAGGCTTGCCATGAAGTTTCCAGCATAATGCCACAAGGTGGTTCTGACGGCCACAATAAGTGAAAAGTTGAGGCTCAGTACGGAAAGAATTCTAACCAGTTCTACCACCTCTATTTTCAGCCCCTCCCATAGTTCGACCCCCTCTCATATTTCTGCCCCGTCCTCGGGATGAGGAAGATGTTCCCCGATTGCCAGAGAACATCGCCGATGGAGCATCAATAGGAGGAGGGGATAGATCCGGTATCCTAAGTAATGTAGCACTAATATCATTGAAGGATGGAAGAGCAGAAGAACTTAGAAGTTAAGTTTTGGCCACCTCAAGGTATGGTTTAATATTCGATAAGAAAATGGATGCTGCCAAAGCTTCTCTTTGTCGTTCTTGAACGGCAATATCAGTGGAATATGGCTGAGGTAGTTTCTATTCTTGAAGAAGACCGCGAAACCGTGCCAAAAATTCGTGAATATTATCTCCATGTTTCATATGCAGCATGTTTTGTAAGACATCATATATTTTTTGTAATGAAGCAGTGCTTGAGTAAAGCTTGGCACAAGTGTCCCATATGTTCTTGGCGGTTTCCAAGTGGACCACATTATTGGCCACCTGCTCTTCCATGCTATTAATGAGCCAACTTATCAGCATGTTATCATCCTTAACCCACTTGTGGTAGGACGCATCTTCTTCATCAATCAGAGGAGGAAAGTTAACAATGTGGCTCAAGAGGTCACGAGTAATAAGAACCCTCCGAACCGATTGTGACCAGCTCATGTAATTGGAGAGACCTCTAAGTGGAATTGTAGTAATATGGAGTATATCACTCTTATTACTATTGTATCCAATCTCCATGATGAGGCAAGTAAAATATGGAGGTCAAGGGAAAAGGCCTTCTTCAAAGAACAATTACTCTGTGTAATTTGAAGAACCCATAGACCAAATCAATCACCAACAAAAGAGAACAAGAACCAATTTCTTTCAGAAGGGCAAGCACCAAATTATCAACAAATTTGTGCCTTTAGAAAGTGATAATAACATCCATCCATCACTCAACTTCTCTTGTATTCATAAGAACAAAGAGAAGAAAGTAGATGCAACTGATTAGGCCTTAATCCAAACTCCAACACAAACGAGCAATAGACAAAAAATTAGAGAAGATTTAATGACAAACCAAGACACTTGGAAGAGATTTATCTTCAGCTCATGAGAGACTTCAACGTAAGAAAAAATTCAATTGTTGAAGTTAAAAAAAACGGAACTACAAAGGGTAAATGACTGCTGGCATTTCATCAAACATATAATGGGCATCCAACAACATAACACAAACCCATGAGCAACTTTAAGTAGGAGAAGATACAACAACATGTGCTAGAATTCTACCTCAAATGAGATGGATCCAAATTACATAAAGGTAATTGAATTTCACCCATCAATCTTAATAAGATGCAAATAGAAAATGATCTTGATCACTCTTGTAATTGATTTACAAAGAGTCAAGATTATAACATCAATTTAGTCATAGAAATAAATCTTTACAACATATAAAGATTTATATTGAGTTGATGTGACTCAAAATTCAAGAAGTAAAGAAAAACAGTAAAAAAGAGTATGTAAATAAGAAAAGGAAAAAAAACGTAAATAAGAAGATGATGAACTTATCTCTTTATGACGGAACTCCTTTTACAACTTCTTGAACAGATTTCATAATAACTCCATGAAGAGATCCTAAAATCCTTGCTATGATACCATGTAGAATTTAGGATCTCATGAAAGGAACTTTAGATCAACAAGAAAGAAGAAGAAGAAGAAGAGAGAAGGAGAAGAGAAGAAGAAGAACGTGGAAGAAGAGAGTTTGGATTAAGGGAGAAGAGGGTTGCGTCAAAAAGAAAAATGAGGGCTGGACGAATTTGTGGAAAGAGAGGAGAGTGCTTCAATGCCCTACCTCTTAGCCAATGCCTTTATTTATAGTTTTACAATACCCTTAGGGCTACAACTTGATAAAACAAAAGACATAAAAGGAACACATATTTACACTTCTATGCCATCTTTATAGAAAGTACCTTATTTTACACATATGCCACTCCTTTGACGTGTGGGCTTCTTGTCTTGAGCTCGTGGGCTTGAGCCCATCTTCCAATAGACTTATCTTTAAGTGTTAGAGTTTGAGTATAATTGGGACAAGGGTAGTTTAATTGTAGTTAGACTCTACTACTTTCCTCTATTTTAAAAAGAGGTTCATGTACTCTGATTACAATAAATCAATGAAGTATTTTTCTTTTCCATAAATTCAACATTGTATCAAAGCAGGTTTTGTGAGTTGACTCTGTCAACCCACAAAGGTAATGTGATCTTTTTTGATTTATTATCTCTAGCAGTTTAGGTTAGTCTTCATCTTTTTTTTTTTTTCAGTCCCTATTCGCATTATTTTCTTTACGTTTTCACCTCTTTACTGAGCTTTTCATATTTAAAATTATATATTGAAAAAAATATATTTGAGAGTACTTTCCAAGGAAAAATGATTTTTTCCAATTAGAGTTATCTACAAAGAGAAATCAATATTTGAAAAAGCAAAGGTCAGATTAAAAAAGATGTTTGAGCAGCTGCAGAAAGCTTCAACTTCCAAGCTATTTTATGCTATCAAGCACGAGACTGTATATGGAGAATTATATATCCAAAATAAATATCTATAAGTCTACTTTCTTACCTATTCAACCAATTGTCAGTCTTAGTTTTTTATATGGAGATATTGATCTTGGAAGAGTCAATGGTCACACTGGAAAAAGGGGCAAGAGTACTTAGTTCGGTAGAGACAGAAATATATTAGATTATATATCTCAATAAAAGTATATTTTATGAAGACCATATAAACTTGGATGAAAGGTATTTAAGTATAGTTTTAGAAGGAGAAAATTTCATGTCAATATGATCTATATTTAAGGACATATTCATATTTTTTGAATTTATGGAAAAGGAAAATACTTCATTCACTTCAATAACTTGTTGTAATCAGAGTACATAAACCTCTATTTATAATAGAGGAAGGTAGTAGAGTCCAATTACAATAAAACTACCCTTGTACAAATTACACCCAAACTCTAACACTTAAAGATAAGTCCTAACATAATTAAATAACTCAATATAGATAAAGAAAACATAACTCAAACTAAAACTCTTCTTTTACGTGACCATAAGATAAGATACTTTTGTGAGTCCTTCTTGATCTTCCAACTGATGTGATAAGGATGTCAGCTCATGGTAATCATTGTGGTTCCTACTTCTTATGGGCTTGGGCCCATCTTATGGGCCTTCCTTAGTCGTGTGGCCCATCTTATAATAATCTTAGATATGTGGGTCTTCCTTGGTCGTGTGGGCTTGAGCTTCTCTTCCAACACTCCCCCTCAAGCTGGGGGTGAGAGAACATCATGAACTCCCAGCTTGCTGCAAATGATGTATAGAATATTTTTGCATAAAATGGCACATCTTCCAATATGCCTTCATCTTCCAAGATTCCCCCTCACGCTGTTGTGTCCTTCCATGAGGCCCTATTGGCATAATATAAGTGAGAGTAAAAATCACTCCTAGCCGGTAAGTCATTGATTGATACTCCAGTCCTAATGCTGGATTTAGGGCACACTCCGTCTTCTATTAGTAGTGTGTCTATCGGCATTCGTCTAAAGTGTCCACCAGCATGTCCCTCCACAGGACAACGACTCTCAAGTGAGGCATAAAAGCCATTACAGGGGGGGGGATGACTTTGATGTAATAATAAGTTCCTCTATCATGGTTTCCCAACCGTGATATTTTTTGACAGGGCCTATCATGGTTTCCCAACCGTGATGTTTATTTAATGGGGTAAAATAAATGATGATATGATAATGTCCCCAAAAAGACATAATAGCAGCAACTGTATATAACACGACCATCTTCCAACACATACAACACGAACCAAATAATAAACTTTGTAAAAGAATCCATGAAATAATCCGATATAAAAATTTCTTCTTAGATGCACAATCTTCATCTTTTGTGCTCCCCCTTTCTTGAATATTTTGGTCACATAAACTTATTCACAACATATGAAATAAAATACCTCTTCCTTGTACTTCTTCTACTTCTCCCCCTCAAGAGGTATTGGCAGTGATCCCAACTTGAACCAAATATCATAAATGTAGCCATAAGCCCAAATAACAGAGATGTATAAATAAGCCCTCAAACCATGGAGAAGTGAGATATTTTCTGATATATCAACTCAAAAAGTGATGCAAAACAATGGGCATAAATTCAGATTTTTCAATACAACGGAATACCAGCATGACCTTTGATTCTTCCAATGCGAATATACCTGTAAATATAGATCAGATTGACATAACATTTTCTCCTTCTAAAAGTAGACAAATAAATTTCATCCAAGTATAATTTAACTTCATAAAATATAATTATCAAAAGATAAATAATCTGATATATTTCGATCTCTGTCATCTGGTCGTACTAAGTATTGTTTCTCCTTTTTTTCTAGAATGACCATTGACTTTTCCAAGATCGATATCTCATTATAAAAAAATCATACCGAGAATCTTACTATTTAGCCATTACCTATTGGTTATCTTCCTGTTTACCCGTTACCTATTGGTTATTTAACAATCTTACTCCTACCATCCTTTATTTAACTCTCACATATATCTTTGGGCCAACCTTTTGCATATTGCTTCGGTTGGGAGTTTAAGTCCATACATATATACATATGGGTGTTTTAAGTCTATTGAGACTTTTTTATATATATACCAGTGGGTCGTTTATCATCGTCTTGTGAATGACAGACATTACCCACTTATTACGTCTTGTATCGTTGTCTTGTGAATGATAGGCCTTTATCACATATCACGTAACCGTCTTGTGAATGACATGCATTTATCACCCATATCTACTTATGAGAGTCGGTGCTCAAGTTGAGACACCGTGATGGAGGGAGGAGTTTATTACTACATATATGTTACCCTCCTTAATTGGCATTTATTACTCCTGCCACTTGAGAGTTGTTGTCTTGTGGAGGGACACGGTGATGGAGGATTTTTACTACACTGATAAGCATTGCGTATAGACCCAGTACTTGTGAAAGATAGGAGTGCCACTACTTGAGAATGATAGGAGTGTGCCCTACATCTAGCATGGGTTATGACTGGAGTATGGAGCGATGTCATACGGCTTGGAGTGATTTTACTCTCATTTATCTTATGTCAGCTAGGCCTCATGGAAGAGAGCACCAAAGTGAGGGAAAGTGTTGGAAGATATGGAGGATTGCCATTTTATACAAGAAGATCTTATACATCATTTGTAGCAAGCTGGGAGTTCATGATGTTCTCTCATCTCCAGCGTGAGGGGGAGTGTTAGAAGATGGGGCCAAGTCCACACGACCAAGGAAGGCTCGCATATCCAAGTGTATTGGAAGATGGGCCCAAGCCCATAAGATCAAAGAAGAACCACATATCCAAGAGTGTTGGAAGATGGGCCCAAACCCATAAGATATGGGACCCACCATGATCACGTGAGGTGGCATAAGAAGCCTTACACAATAAGAAGTCTAAAAAAGTCACAATTATTATGAAAGGAGGTCTCACAGTAGAGTTTCAGTTTAAAGATATTTTAGTCATGTTAGTCTTCTATTTATATTGGGTTATTTAATTATGCTATGACTTATCTTTAAGTGTTAGAGTTTGGGTGTAATTGGGACAAGGGTAGTTTAATTGTAGTTGGACTCTACTACTTTCCTCTATCATTAATAGAGGGTCATGTACTATGATTACAATAACTCATTGGAGTATTTATCTTTTCCATAAATTCAACATATTCTTCAGCCATAAGAGACAATTCAAGGGTAATAATTTACTCAAATATGAAGTAGCCTATGTAATAGGCATGTAGAAGCTAGTGAAGCCTAAGACTAGCTCGGGTATATGGGAGGAGAACCCGATCTTAACAATCCTTTTAGGCAAGGAGGAAACCAACTTAGGCAAGTAACTTTCTGGCCAAAATTTTCTATAATCAATTCTCTTATCTTCCTTTTAGAGAATAGCAAAAATCAATCAATAAGCATGAAATCAAGTAAGATAATATGTCATGCCGAGTAAGATCTTTCCAAGATCATTCCAAAAATAGTTTTGATGCCAACTTGGAATAAACCAGTCCAGATTCAATCCCTCATGATTTATGAAATATATAATTGATTTAAAATTAAACATATCAGGCCTAATAAAAAAATATATGACACCAATGTACAATCTAAAAAAATCAGTAATCTTGCTTCGTATAGATTGGCGCTAACTTAGCTTTACAAAAGATCACTTCCTTAATTATTTTGAGCTTTATTATTTTTATGTAAAACATAATCTTCTAAACCTGATTTCTAGTGAAGATCGAGGCAAGAACAAGAAGCCAACTCGTGGTTTTGAATCAACCAAAGTTCGGCCTCCTTTAAAAAAGAAAAAACTTGCCCAACACTTGGCACAAAAACAGCCTTCTTCTTTCAGATTTTCCTACCTTTTTTAATTAAAAAACTGATAAAAATTGGAATTAGAGATGAGAGTGCCCATATGCTCATGTAAGGGCCAATAACTATAAAAAAATCCTCCAAAAAAATGGCACAAAACCAAGAATAGTTCTAACTCTTCAAACAACTCAGTTAATGGAAAAGCTTGGCTTAGTAGCTAAGTAATAAGATTTTAGAAATTCAATGGATAAAAATAATCACTCATAATAGGTTCCAGAAAGTTTTCTTCATCATAAAATCTTTTTCCCACGAAATAATAACCCTTCATGCAAAAACTCTCAACATAAAGCAATTTTCACCCAAGAACTTGCAAACCGACAAAAACAGTTTTGGCAAACTTCTTCCAATCCGTGATACATATATCCCAAAATTTTCATATAATGAAGAGAGAAATAAAATAATCTCTGAACCATCTTCCAGAGGTAAGCAAATCGAGATCATGATGTTATAATAACAAGAATGAAAAACTTATCTCAACGAGCTTCTATCTTACAAAGAGCTTTCTATGAGTAGCTTTGATCATAAACTTCTTAGAGCATCCTCTTGTTTTGGGGATCCTAAATTCAATGATCTGATACCATGTCGAATTTAAGACCCCATACTTGGAACCTCAAGGAAGATGAGAGAGGGAGAAGAGATGGAAGAAAGAAGAGAATAAAACAACAAAGAGAGAGCTCTGGTAGAGAGGAGAGAAGATTTTAGGCTAGGAGAGAGATTCTTCTACGAATTGAGAATTGGAGAGCTCAATTGAAAGCCTTAAACCAAGACCCCTATTTATACTTTTTCCATTACATATTTAGGGAAAATCCTCAATCAATTAGGATCCCAAATTGCATCAATCAAGGAAGATATTTATATCAATCAAGGGAAGATAAAGTTACATCAATCAAGGAAGATCACAAATCTTCCACCTCATCAATCAAGGAAGATTGCACATCTTCCACCATGTGATACCTCATTCCACTTCTCTTGGTCATGTAGGCATGATGGGCTTGGCCCTACCTTTGGTCTCACCTTCTAACACTCTTTTCCAGAAATTCAACATTATGTATTTCCAAAAAGTGCATTGAGAGTAGTTTTCAATTTAAAAAATAATTTTATCAATCAGAATTTTCTTCAAAGAGAATTCATCATATGAAATAGCAAAAGTTAGTCAATAGGAAGGTTTAAAGTAGCAACATAAAGCTTCAATTTGTGTTGGATTTAGGATCCCTTTTCCATAACTCCGAGCAAGAGAAAGAAGAAAGAAAAAAAAAGAGAAGAGGGAAGAAGAGCTCTTGGGTTGAGAGAAGAAAAAATAAAAGAGCAAAGAGAGGTTGCGCCAAGCAAAAGGAGAGAGAGAGAGAGAGAGAGAGAGAGAGTAACTCGAGAATGAGATATGTAACTTGATTAATTCTGAATTACAACACCTCTATTTATAGTAGAGGAGGAGGTAGAGTTCTTATACAATTAGCCTTTCAATCCTAATTACATTGCAACTCTAACTCTCTAAGATAAGTCTATTTAAACCAAACTATTAGAAGCATAATATGAGTTGAACTAGAACTCTTGCTTTCTTCACGTGACTATAGGGGAGAAGGCCAGCTCTTAGCCTTATCCTTGTGGGTCCCTCGTGATCCTCCAGTTCATCTTGATAAGGTTGACAGCTCGTGAGATATTTTTGGGTCCCACTTGATCTTCAAGTCTTCTAACTCAATTTTGATTGTGCTTCTTGATTCCTTCACTCATGCTTCCTTGGGTGAGGACTCTTCTTGGTGTCCCACGTCCTCATGGTGGGTCCCAACAGCTCGAGCACCATGGCGGGTCCCACATTATAACACTCCCCTTCAAGCTGGGGGTGAGAAAACATTATAAATGCCCAGCTTGCTACATATGGTAGACATAATCTTGATAGTGACTGGCTTGGTGAGAATGTCTGCAACTTGATTTTGTGATGATATATGCTTTAGAGATAAGAAACCAGCTTGGAATTTTTCTCGTATAAAATTGCAATCCACTTCAATATGCTTTGTCCTTTCATGGAAGACTGGATTCGATGTTATGTGTATTGCTGCTTGATTGTCATAGTATAGATCTATTGGAACTTCTTTGTAGAATCCCAACTCAGTGAGAAGAGATCTTATCCATATGAGTTTACTAACAATGTGTACCATGGCTCTGTATTCTGCTTCTGCACTCGAACGTGCTACTACATTTTACTTTTTACTTTGCCATGTAACAGATTTCCTCCAACCATCGTACAAAATCCCAAAGTAGATTTTCTGTCATCTGGGGATCCAGCCCAGTCTGCATCTGAGAACCCTTCAATGTTGAAGTGACCATGATTTTTATATAGAAGCCCCCTTCCAAGAGCTCCTTTCAGATATCGTAGTATTCTTTCAAGTGCTTGCCAATGACTAAGCTGTGGCTTGTGCATGTATTGACTTACCAAACTTACTTCGTATGAAATATCCGGCCTTGTTACGCACAGGTAAATAAGTCGTCCCACTAGTCTTTGATATTTTCCAATATCTACATCTTCTCCAGTGCCTCCACATAATTTTGTATTTGCATCCATAGGAGTGTCTGTTGGTTTGCATCCCATCATTCATGTTTCTTCTAGTAGAACAAGAGCATACTTCCTTTGGGATAGGGCAATCCCATGTCTAGATTGTAACACTTCAATACCCAAAAAATATTTGAGTATTCCAAGATCCTCCGTCTTGAATTCTGCACATATTTTCTCCTTTGTTTTCTGAATGCCCTCAGAATCACTTCCAGTTAAAATAATGTCACCAACATATACAGCTAGAATCACCTTACTTCTCACTGTATTTTTAATAAATACTGAGTGATCTATAGAGCATTTGTGAAAATCGGCTCGTCTGATGGCTTGATTAAATTTCTCAAACCATGCCCGAAGGGATTGCTTTAGACTATATAGAGATTTTTTAAGGCGGCAAACAGACTCCCCCTCAACCACATACCTAGGTGGTTGTTGCATGTAAATTTCTTCTTTAATATCACCATTTAGAAATGCATTTTTTACATCCAGTTGATATATTGGCCATGATGAATTGGCTGCCAGAGATAATAAGATACGTACCGAGTTCATTTTTGCCATTGGAGAGAAGGTTTTTTCATAATCAATTCCATAGCATTGAGTATAACCTTTTGAAACCAATCGGGCCTTCAGTCGTGCAATGGACCCATCCGGATTGTGTTTGATAGTATAAACCCACTTGCAACCAACGGGTTTTTTATCTGTGGGAAGAGGAACCAATGACCATGTATGATTGTCATTAAGTGTCTTCATTTCTTCATCCATTGTTGCCTTCTTCCCTGGATGTTGTAGAGAGTCCTGATATGACTGTGGAACAGATATGGAGGAAATAGAAGAAAGAAATTGACAACATAAAGGTGAGAGGCGATGATGAGACACAAAATTGGAAATAGGATGAGAAGTAGAAGGTTGAGTGCATGATCGAGGTTCTTTCCGTATAGCAATAGGGTGAGTATCATATTGAGGACCAAAAATAATAGGTGATGAAGGACTTACCTCTGATGGATTTGTTAACTCGACAGGTGTGGTGTCGGCCACTTCTCTAGTAGTTGAATGATCTCTGTATCACGAGGCACAACCGGTCTAGGGGAACTTGGTACTGAGGATAGACCAGAAGGAGCGCTATCAAAATAGTATGAGGAGTCTTCAAAAAATGTTACATCCCTGGACACAATGAACGTTGAAGAGTAGGACTATAACAAACATAACCCTTTTGTGTGCAAGAGTATCCCAAAAAAATACATTTGATAGATTTAGGATCAAGTTTACTGTGTCTAGGTAATGAGTTATGAACAAAACATTGACATCCAAATACTTTCAACGGTAATGAAAATGGATCATCATTCGGTAATAATCTAGAGTAGGGAGATTTATTACCAAGAACAGTAGATGGTAGACAATTAATAAGAAACCAAGCCGTAAGGACGGCGTGAGGCCAATAAAAGTATGAAACTTTCATGGCATATAACAAACCTTGAGCTACCTCAAGAATATGATAATTTTTCTGTTCGGCTAAACCATTTTTTTTAGGAGAATAGGCCCATGATGTTTGATGGATAATGTCATTTTCTTGACAAAAAGAGTCAAGGTCTTTGGAAATGTATTCTTTGGCATTATCAGACCGGAGAATTTTTATTTTCTGACCAAATTGTGTGAGTACCATAGCATGAAATGACTTAAAAATGTATGGTATCTCAGAACGCTCCTTAAAGACAAACAACCAAGTTGTTCGATTGAAATCATCAATAAAAGTAATAAAATATTTTGCCTGATAAATATTAGAGACACTCAAGAGCCCCCAAACATCAGTATGAATTAACGAAAATGGAGTGTCACTTTTGACTTCTGGACGAGGAGAGTATGTACTCCTTTGATGTTTACTCAATTGATAGACCTCACAACAAAATTCTGACCTGACTTTAAGAGATGGAAACATATAATGAAGAGACTGTGCAGAAGGATGTCCCAACCGATTGTGCCATAAACGTGTCTTATTTTTAGTAGTAGAAACCATATTGATTTTTGGCACGTCCAAGTAGTAAAGCCCTCCTTGTTCATGGCCTCCACCAATCACTTGCTTTGTTACAACCTAAAAGACACATGAAGTGGGTGAGAAGGTAACCGAGCAATTAAAATATTTTTAAGCTGACTAACAGATAATAGGTTCAAAGGAAAAGTAGGAACAAAAAGAATATCAGTGAGCGAAAGTGATGGGGTGATAGAGGTGGAACTTTTCCCTTGGACTTTGGTTTGAAAACCGTCAGCTATGGTAACAAACTTGTGTGAAAGACTCAGAGATAGAGAATGTAATAAATTTTTGTTACCTATAAGATGATCGGAGGCTTCTGAATCAATTATCCATGATGAAAATGAGGCAGATAGCATACCTGAAGCGGTAGTGGCTGCCATAGTTGCGGAGGAACTAGAAGAAGAACCTAGCATTATCTTCATTTTCTGAAATAGCCCATACTCTTCGTGAGTAATATTTTTCTATGCAACTGTTGTTGTGGGATATTCTTCTTTTGTATCACTCATAAAGGCTTGATTAGCCATTGTCAATTCTGAATTTTCATTTGCTTTATAGCATATTTCTTTATAATAGCCATATTTTCCACAGTAAGTGCATGCCCTGTAATGGCACTGATCTATAGTGTGGCCAAAAAATTTACAATGAGTACATTTGGTATCATCTATTCTGCCAGCACCAGTCCTTCCTCCTCTTCCTCTGTCCCCTCTATAACCTCTACCTCGGCCTCGGCCGCGGTCAGATGATGATCCTCTATGATCAGAATACATAGTGGATGATACATCAGTAGTGGAGGAAAAAGTGTCTGGAATACGAAGTTGTGTTGCACACACATGATCAAACTTTGGGACAACAGAAACACTCAAATTTTGACTCTTGGCAATCTCAAGATGAGGTTTAACATTTGCAAGACAAATAGCAGTAATTAAGGCTTCCTTCTGTTTGTCTTGGATAGAAATATCAGTGGTTGAGGGCTGAGCTAACTTCCACTCTTGTAGAAAGCCTCTAAAGCGGCCAAGTACTCATGAATATTTTCTCCTTGTTTAGTATTCAACATTCTTTGGATAATATCATAGGGTCTATGTAGTGTATCCGAGCATGAGTATAGTTTAGCACATGTCTCCCAAATTTGTTTAGCAGTATAAAGATGAATAACATTACTAGAGACATGTTCTTCCATGCTATTTATTAGCCAACCAATTACCAAAGTTTCATTTTTTAGTCATTTCATATAAAAAATATCATCTTCATCAACAAGTGGTCATCGGGTAGTGAGGTGACCAAGTAGGTCTTTTGTTATAAGAAACCTCTGAACCGATGAGGACCAACTCATAAAATTTGTTATCCCACGTAAGAGTATGGTGGTGATTCTCAGTATATCACCTTTGATATTCATATTTTCGTCAGCCATGATATGACTTTCTTCAACAAAAAAATTCTAATAATAACACCAAGTAGCACTTCTTCAATCAACTCGATGTATGGGAAAAGTTAGCATCAATGCTAAATTATTATTCTTATTTTTTTCAAAACAACTCATAAGAGGCTCAATAATATTCTTCTATATCAGGGAACTCTTATCCCATGAAAAAAATTCCAATAATCTGATTATGGACTAGTCTCGGTAAACTATTTTGATAGCTCCTTCTAGATAGAGAGGCATGCATATCCATAACATAATAAGATGAAAGCATTCACATATTAATCCTTGAATCATCTTCTAAATTAGAAAACCAGTAGCATAAAAAAAAAAATTGAACACTTATCTCTCGGCTCGGCTTGTGTTCTTCCTTCATAAAAGAGTCTTCTTTGAGTGGTGTTGATCACCACTTCTCTAGAGCATTCCTTTGATGAGGGATCCTAAATATAATGCTCTGATACCATGTTGTATTAAGGATCCCTTTTGAATAATTTTGAGCAAGAGAAATCAGAAATAAGAAAAGAAAAAAGGGAAGAAGAGCACTCGGGTAGAGAGAAGAAAAAATAAAAGAACAAAGAGAGGTTGCGCCAAGCAAAGGAAGAGAGAGAGAGAGTAACTCGAGAATGTGATGTGTAACTTGATTAATTCTGAATTAAAATACCTCTATTTATAGTAGAGGAGGAGGTAGAGTCCTTATACAATAGTCTTTCAATCCTAATTACATTCCAACTCTAACTCTCTAAGATAAGTCTATTTAAACCAAACTATTAGAAGCATAATATGAGTTGAACTAGAACTCTTGCTTTCTTCACATGACTATAAGGGAGAAGGCCAACTCGTAGCCTTATCCTTGTGGTTCCCTCGTGATCCTTTAGCTCATCTTGATAAGGTTGACAGCTCATGAGATATTTGTGGGTCCCACTTGATCTTCAAGTCTTCTAACTCAATTCTGCTTGTGCTTCTTGATTCCTTAACTCGTGCTTGCTTGGGTGCGGACTCTTCTTGGTGACCCACGTCCTCTAGGACTCTCCTTGGTTTCCCACGTCCTCATGGTGGGTCCCACCAGCTCGAGCATCATGGTGGTCCCACCAACTCGAGCACCATGATGGGTCCCACATTGTAACAATTTGCAAGACATTTTGTGCCAACAATAATGAGAATTTATATAGAGAATTATATCTCAAAAGAAAAGAAATCTCAATGAGTTTTTTTTAATCCAATAAAACATTTTAAGATGTTTTCAAAGAGAATTATCCACATTGGAAGAATTGAAGGTCATGCCAATAGCCTATTGCATGCTGAAATGTGAATTTTTAAGTTGATTTTTTCCTTCACCTTTTTGGGTTCCTAATCTTGGTTTGACTAAGTTTCCTCTAAGTTTTAAAACTCTAGTAAAGTTTTTATCAACATGAGTATCTTTATTTCCTTTAGAGTTTCCTTCCTTCGATCTCACATTACATGATTTTCCTTAACAAATGTTATTTCCTACATGAGTTTAGTTTCCTTTTATGACAAAGTCTCAAATTTTAGATTAGAAAGCTCTTTTTTCCTTATTCTAAATTTCAAACATATTCTCCCTAAATCTACCTTTCTCCAAAATTTATTTCTAGGAACTTTTTCTTTCTAAATTGGTCAAATGGTGTTAAAAAATAATTTCCTTGCTTGAGAATTTTTTTAGAAAGTTTTTATTATTATGTTCCATCTCAAAACTTTCCTTATTAGATTATTTTTGAAGTTTTTTCTCAATCATATTTGTTCGTAAAGGAATTATTTTTATCTCTCTCTTGAGTCAATCTAGTCACTTTTCATCCATTTATTGCTCTAAAAACACCCCCCTTCTGTTAGAAGTATGAGAAGTGCTATATTTTTTTCGTACCCCTAATTCCTCTAAGTACTTTCTTCAATTTTTAAAGGCAATGCTTATAGACCCACTACCTGCAAAGAACAAGTGTGAACCAACATCTTGATTAATTTAATTCTTTTATTCTTTTTACACACGTGTATACCCAAGTGGTATTTTTGACGTACCCTTAAAAAGTGAGTAGAATCTTTTCATTGTCCTAAAATGGCTAGGATTACCTTTAAATTTGAGTGCAGATTTTAGACTACAATAAAAATATTTTCATTGGGCTAGGGGAGATTTTTCTCCTCTCACAATTATTTTGAGCAAGATGAATTTCTTGGCAAAGAGAGAAGAGATCCCCAGGCCCTAGCTTGAATTGGAGATGTAGCAGAAGAAGTTTGCTAATGAATAATTCCACAAGTTGTGGTAATCAAATTTTATGTAATCAAAATATCCAAAGAGGAGAGGGGGGAGGGATGACCACTAAAAAGATGTCCAAAAGAACAAGATGAATGAAGAAAATCACAAATTTGTTCACACACAAGATCAAAATTTTCATTATCACCCACACAAGTTCACAAGTTCCGTGACCAAGATTGTTAGCAAGTTGATGCTACAAACTTTAGCTTGAGGAGTGTTGAAGAATCTATATAGAGGAATCTAAGATATGTCTCCTAGACATAATATCTCACAAGTTTCATTGAGCCCAAGGTAAATCTCATGCAAGACAAGTCCCACACTAGAAGCAAACACAAAGAAAAAGTTGTAATAAAGGAGGAGGTTTCCTAATTATGTTTTTTCTCTTTAATGTTTTAATTAGCAAGTTATATTTTGGGTGTAATTGGGTAAACTAGGAAAGTAGATTTGTCTAATGTTGGATTCTAGGTCTTAATCCATTGTAGAGATTAGTGATACGAGAAGAAGAGAGAAGGAGAAGAAGAAGAAGTGAAGAAGAGAAGAGGGCAAGATTGTAGCTGAGTATAGAGATTGAGAGAGAACTTGAGGGCATAGAGAGTGAGCTTCCCTCCTTAAGTTTTTCCTATTAGGGTAATGAGTTTTGATAATATTACAAAAGTGCCCCTTTTCCACTTAAAGAGAAAACAAACAAACATAGATTTAATGGCTAAATTACATTGTGAATGTATCTGCAACAACTATGATGAAGATGTTTTCCAGTTGAATCTCGGAAGGAATATAGTTCATATTAATAAAAGTCTATGATTTCATTAATATGATTAGAACCCACTAGCTAAAGAAGAGTTGAAAGAAAGTGGTTAAGAGATTTTATATAAAAGAGAAGGGAGGAAGAGTGAAGTAAAGTAGAGGAAGATAGGGAGGTAGATAGAGAGCTAGAAGGAAAAGAGAGAAGAGGAGAGGTGCTGGGGCATGAATTTTATAGGATAAAGAGAGGCAAGAGAGATTTTGGAGAAGGCTTGACTGATTTTTCCTTCAGCCAACACCCCTATTTATATTTCTTCCAATGTATTACTTCAAAAACTCTTCAATCAATTAGGTTTCCTTAATTACATAATTTAGGGAGAAATCCTAGGAGATTAAGAGAATACATCAATCTAGGAGAGATTCTAGAGATTTAAAAGATCACATAAATCAATGGAAAATTTCTTCTATTCTAACAAGATTGCTTCTTCTTCAAGAGAGGCATGCTTGTCTCCTGCTTTTACCATCCCCTTGAGGGAAATTTTTCCTTTTTACTCTTGAGTTCCTCTTTTCTACGAGGTGACAGCACTTTCAAGTTTTTTTCTTCTTCTTTTATCCTTCTTCTTCTCTTCTTCTTGTCCTTTTCTTCGTTGGGTGATTTTGGGTCTCTATCATTCCACCCCTATTGAGTAACAGCCTTGTTCTCAAGGTTGAAATTCGAAAAATCATAGAGGGAATTCATCTTCATGTGTCCAATGTTGCCCCCTATATTTTCTAGAAAGCAAAATAAAATTACCACTTTTACCCTTAAGGTGGCATCCATTTAGAAACCCCCAAATTATAATTATACCCTTCCCCTAGCTTGGTACATATGTGTTTTGATATAAATTTTGGTTTTATCGTTACACCCTTGTTGGAAGATCAACATTTTGCTCAAGGTTGAAGTACTATAAAAATGTTTTAAGAACTTGTCTTTTATCTCCCAACTGGCATATTTCTTGTCTAACTCATTTTGCTTATGCACTTGTGGTATGTTGAGTTGGAGCTTGTTGAGCTTGGAGGCGAGACCTCGATGCAACCAAGCTTCTTTTAGAGCGACAATATTTTGGTCTAGGAAAATAGTGGGTGGTTGTGTCAAATGGGAGGGTGGGTGATACATAGATGGTGAGTGAGGGTGAGGGATTGGTTGTTGGTATGAGTGACGTTTGATTGGTTTGACGGATAATGTGTAGTATGGTTCTTGGAAGGAATAGGGTGGGGATTATCAAGGGGATGGGTGGCTAGAGTAGTAGTTTGATGGTGCATGGTTTGGTTGTTTGTTTCATAGTTGTAGTGGTGAGTGTAGAATTTAGAACTCCTTCATAATGATCTCAAGCCAAAAAGGGAGAGGAGAAGAAGAATAAGAAGAGAAGAAGAGAGAAGGGAGAGGAGAGTTTGCACGAATTTGAGAAGAGAGAAGAGAACTTCATGCTCTACCTCTTAGCCAAGGGCCTCTATTTATAGTTTTTACAATGTAAAAATTAATAGAGAAGAGGCATAAATAGACAAGTAATTACATCTTCAAGCCATCTTTATAGTAAGTCTTCTTATTTACCAATATGCCACCTCTTGGATATGTGGGCTTTCTTCCTTGGAAGTGTGGGCTTGAACCCATCTTCTAACACTCCTCCTCAAGCTAGAATAGAGAAAACATCATAAATAGCCAACTTGCCAAATATAAATAAAAGACAGGATCTTATATGTAAATGGTTTAGTAAGAATATCTGCTACTTGCTCTTGTGATGAAACATGTTAGAGGGAGATTATACCCGCTTGAAATTTCTCTTGTATAAAGTGGCAATCCACCTCAATGTGTTTGCCCTTTCATGAACACCAAATTCAAAGTGATATGAATAGCTGCTTGGTTATCTCTATATAGACCCATAAAACCTCCTTTATAAAATCCTAATTCAGTAAGAACAGGCCTGATCCGTAGGAGTTTATTGACGGTGTGAGCCATAGACTTGTATTTTGCTTCTGCAATAGATCTCTCAACCACATTTTGCTTCTTGCTTCTCCATGTAACCTGTTTCCCTCCAACAAGAGTGCAATATCCAAAAGTGGACTTCCTATCATCAGATGATCCAACCCAATCTGCATTTGAGAATTCTTCTATGTTGAAGTGGCCATTTTTCATATACAATAACCCTCTTCCTGAGGCTCCTTTTAATTATCGTAATATCCTTTCCAAGGCTTGCCAATGGGTAATTTGTGGTTTATGCATGTATTAACTCACGATGTTACAACATATGACATGTCTGGTCTAGTTACCCTAAGATAGATAAGTTTGCCCACAAGTCTTTGATATTTTCCAATATCAATATCTTCTCCAAAACTTGCACATAATTTAATTTTCACATCCATGGGTGTGTCAGCTGGGCGACACCCCATCATTCCCATTTCTTTGAGGAGGTCAAAGACATACTTCCTCTAAGATAATATCATCCCATACTTGGACTGAAGAACTTCTATGCCTAGAAAATAATTTAGATGTCCAAGATCTTTAGTTTTAAATTCCTAACATATCATGTTTTTTACTTCATGTATGGTATTCACATCATTTTTGGTTCAGATGATATCATCAACATACAGATCCAATAATATCTTTCCTTTTGATGTATCTTTAATAAATACCGAATGATCTATTGAACATTGACACAATCCAAATCGTAGTAATGCTTGACTGAATTTATCAAACCAAAACATATCATGTTTTTTACTTCTTGTATGGTATTCGCATCATTTTTGGTTCAGATGATATCATCAACATACAGATCCAATAATATCCTTCCTTTTGAGGTATCTTTAATAAATACCGAATGATCTATTGAACATTGACACTATCCAAATCGTAGTAATGCTTGACTAAATTTATCAAACCAAGCCCGAGGGGACTGTTTAAGCCCATATAAGGACTTCTTTGTTTAAGCCCATATGATTGGAACCTTGAGCAAGATGAGAGAGGGAGAAGAAAAAGAGCAAAGAGAGAGAGAGAGAGAGAGAGAGAGAGAGAGAGAGAGAGAGAGCTCGGGCAGAGAGGAGAGAAGAGAAAAGAGAGAAAAATACTTTAGGCTAGAGAGAAATTCTTTCACGAGAATAGAAGTGGAGAGCTTGATTGAACCCTTCAACCATGAACCCTATTTATACTATTTTCATTACATATTTAGGGAAACT
Organism: Aristolochia californica; assembly: GCF_029961685.1. Lineage (NCBI taxonomy): Eukaryota > Viridiplantae > Streptophyta > Magnoliopsida > Piperales > Aristolochiaceae > Aristolochia > Aristolochia californica. Next base: position 12,324,887 of record NW_027181782.1, on the reverse strand, counting down.
TCAGAGATAAGTTAGGATCCCTAATTACATTAATCTTTATTAACCAAATCTACATAAATCAAGGAAGATTGCCAAATCTTCTAACTCATGTAATAAGGATTTCAACTCGTGTGATGACATATCATACCACCTCACGTGGTGACTCATCATGCCAGCTTGTGTGGTCATGGTGGATTTGCTCCCACCTTGTGGGGAGGTAATATGAACAAAGCATGTACAACTGAAGAATTTCAAGAGAAGCAAAAAAGGATCAAAATGTGGAAATAATAAGGAATATGGGGGTTTATGGCCGAGAACGGAAGAGGGTAGCCTATTTATAAGATAACATGCAGTAAGGATGGCATGCGGCCAATAAAATTATGGGGTTTTTATGGTATACAATAAGCTGCGAGCTACCTCAAGAAGGTGATGGTTCTTCCGTTCTACTAACATCATTCTGTTGGGGGTGTAGGCACAAGATGTTTGATGGATAATGTCATTCTCTTGACAAAAACAATCAAGATCTTCGGAAGTTTATTCTTTGGCATTATCAGACTAATTACTTTGATTTTTTTACCAAATTGAATAAAAACCATAACATTAAAGGATTTAAATATGGATGGTATTTCAGATCGTTCTTTAAAAAGAAATAGCCATGTGGTACGAGTAAAATCATCAATAAAGGTAATAAAGTACTTGAGTCAATAAATGTTTGAGACGCTTAAGGGTCCCCATACATCTGTGTGGGTCAACAAAAAAGGAGCAACACTAGTATGTTTTGGATGAGGTGAGTATGCAGACCTCTGGTGTTTTCTCAGTTGACACACTTCACAATTTAAATTTGACCTACCCTTAAAGGTAGGAAAAAGAAGATTAAGAGATTGTGTGGATGGATGTCCCAACCCATTATGCCACAGACTTGTCTTAGTTTCCTTGGTTGAGACTGCATTTATTTTACGCACGTCCAGGTAGTCAAGCTCCCCTTGTTCACGACCTCCACCAATCACTTGCTTCGTTATAAGATCCTAAAACACTCAAGAGGTGGGTGAGAAGGTAATTGACCAATTGAAATATTGTGTTAGCTGACTAATAGATAAAAGATTCAAGGGAAAGGTAGGAACAAAAAGCATATCTGTGAGTGGAAGTGATGGTGTAACTGAGGTGGATCCTTTATTGAGAAATTTGGTTTGGGATTTGTCAGCTATGGTAAAAAATTTATTTGAGAGACAAGGAGAAACTGAGTGGAGTAGATTTTTGTTACCTGTGAGATGCTCGGAGGCCCCTAAGTCAATTATCTAGGATGAAGAGGAGTAGTGGCAGTGAGCATACCTGAAGCGGTGGTGGTAGCAGCAATTGAGGAGGAACTTGAAGGAGAGACCATCAAAGTTTTCATTTTCTAGAATAAGTCATACTCATCATTGGTAAGGGTTTTCTTTTCTATTGGTGGGGTAGACTGGTCCTCCTTTGTTTCACTTACTGAGGCTTGATTAGCTTTAAGACAATCCGGTATGCCATGGATTTTAAAATACTGATCTTGAATGTGGAGTAATATGGCACACATATATCATCAAAGGTGGGAATAACAGAGGTGCTAAGGAGTTGACTTTTAGAAACTTCAAGATATGGCATAATGTTTGCTAGGCAAATGCAGTGGATAAGGCTTCCTTCTGCTTGTCTTGGACTGAGACATCGGTGAAGGTAGGTTGAGCGAGCTTCCATTCTTGAGGAAGGTCTCTAAAATGAGCCAAATATTCATGGATATTTTATCCTTGTTTAGCGTTGAACATTCTTTGGAGAATATCATATGGCCTGCGTATGTTGTCGAAGCTAGAGTACAACTTAGCACATGTCTCCCAACTTTGTTTGGTTGTGTCAAGATGTATAATATTGTTGGAGACAGGTTCTTCCATGTTGTTGATGAGCCAACTAATTACCAAAATGTCATTTTTTAATCACATAGCATAAACAACATCTTCTTCATCAATGGGTGGCCCAAGTTTGGTGAGATGATCAAGTAGGTCCATTGTTATAAGGAACCGTCGAATCGATGTGGACCAGCTCAAGAAATTTGATATCCCTCACAAGGGTATGGTAGTAATCTTGAGTATCATTTTTGTTACCCATGTATTCTTCAACCATAAGAGGCAATTCAAGGGTAATAATGTACTCAAATTTGAAGTAGCCTAAGTAACTGGGAGATTCAAGTGCAGCCAAGGCGAGTTTGGGTAGATAGGAGGAGAACCTGAGCTTATCAAGTCTTTAGGCAAGGAGGGAACCCTCTTAGGCCAATCAAATATCTGGTCAAAAATTTCTATAATTTATTCTCTAGTCTTCCTTGTAGAAAATAGCAAAAATCAATCAATAAGCATGAGATCAAGTAAGGTAAGTTTGCAATTCTGAATTAGATCATTCCATGATCATTCCATAAATATATTCGACTCCAGCTTGGGATAAACCAATTTAGATTCAGTTCCTCATGAATTAGGCAAGTTCTGATTGATCAAAAATAAAAAAAAATTAGGCCTAATCAAGAAGATATTTTGAGATCTTTAAAAAACAGCAGTCTTTCTTCAAATAGATTGGCGTCAACTAGACTTTCAAAGGGCCACTTCCTTTCTTATTTTGTGCTTAATTTATTTTATGAAATACACAGTATTCTATTCTTGATTTTCCAAGAAAAATCAGCCAACTCGTGGCTCTCACAAAATTCTCCAAAAAAATCACAAAACCGAGTAGAGTTCGTCAAACAACTCAGTTAATGGAGAAGCTTAGCATAGAAGCTAAGTAATTAGATTTAAGAAATATAATGGATAAAAAACCACTCATAATAGGCTCAAAAACATTTTTTTTCATCAGGACAATCTTTTTCCCAAAAAAATATAACTTTTTATGCAGAAAATCTCAACATAAACCGATTTTCAACAAAGAACTTGCAAACTAACAAAACTGCCTTGGTAAACTTCTTCTAATCCGAGATGCATAAATCTCAATAATTTCATAAGAAGAAGATAGAAATAAAATCATCCCTGAACCATCTTCTAAATATCTGAAAACCAAGAGCATGAAGTTATAATAACAAGAATGAAAAAGTTATCTCGCAAGCTTCAATCTTGCTTCACAAAGAGCCTTCAATGAGTAGCTTTGATTATAACTTCTTTAAGCATTCTTTTGACATGGGGATCCTAAATTTGATGCTCTGATACCATGTTACATTTAAGACCCCATGATTGAAACCTTGAGCAAGATAAGAGAGGGAGAAGAAAAAAAAGCAAAGAGAGAGAGAGAGCTCGGATAGAGAGGACAGAAGAGAAAAGAAAGAAAAAGACTTTAGGCTAGAGAAAGATTCTTCCATGACTTGAGAAGTGGAGACCTTGATTGAACTCTTCAACTAAGACCTCTATTTATACTATTTCCATTATATTTTTAGGAATACTTCAGAGATAAGTTAGGATCCCTAAAATCCCTAATTACGTCAATCATGATTATCCAAATCTACATAAATCAATGGAAGATAAATCAATTACATTAATCAAGGAAGATTGTCAAATCTTCCAACTCATGTGATAAGGATTCCAACTCATGTGATGACTCATCATGCCACCTCACATGGTGACTCATCATGCCAGCTCGTGTGGTCATGGTGGGTTTGGTCCCACCTTGTAACATTCTTTACGTGGGATACAAACTCCCCCTCAACCACATAACCAGGTGGTTGAAGCATATAAATTTCCATACATATATCACCATTTAAGAAAGAATTTTTCACATCGAGTTAATATATGGGCCATGAAGAGTTAGCAGTGTTGGAAGATGGACCCAAACCCATTAGACCAAGGATGGCTCACACATCCAAAAGATGTGAAAGATGGGTCCAAACCCATTAGACCAAGGATGGCTCACACATCCAAAAGATGTGGAAGATGGGCTTAAGGCCCATAGATCAAGGAGAAGACCCATAGACCCACACAATGATGGAAGGATGGTAAATAAAGAGGTATCTCATAGAGATGGCATTTATATAATTAGTTAAAGTTCTAGGGACATAATTTTAATATTGTAGTTTCATTAATCTATAAATTGAGCTTCAGGGGAAGGTTAGGAAATAATTCTATAACCTCTTCTTCTTGTTGTTTTATCCAAATGGGCATCTCTCTCTTTATCTCCATGAGTTAAATCTATGGAATCTAGAAAATCAACATAGTATCAGAGCATTGATTTTTATTGTAATGATCTTCCGTACTCAAGTCTCAGGGTATTGCAACAAATTGACCCATCTCGGAGTATCAAGCGTTTCCACTGCCATGAAGAAACACTAGTGTGCATTTTTGGTCGTTGTTGATCTCGCTTATTTGGCGAGAGGGAGTTTTCTCCGTCAAGAGTTTCTAGTTGCAGGGAGAACCTCCAAATGGAACAGTAGAAGATACACCATTTGGGTCGCCAAAGAAGACGAATAAGGTTCTATTTCTGATGGAGGACGAACTCTGATGTTTGGATTTTTTTTTATCCATTGAATTGTTAGTTTTTGGTTGTCAAGACCATGGTTGCCGTCTTATTCCTGGTGTGCAATGCAGCTGCATTTACCAAAATTATCTCTATCTGCTCGGCTGGTTCTCTCTTGCTGCAAGTCATCCTGCTGAGAGCTGTCAATTCTCCTGGAGTTGCATAACTGATTCCTGCAGTTGATTCTACGTGATTGGCATTTGGACAGCAAGATACAATAGACAGAAATTATTTTTGGAAGATATATCTTCTGCGAGATTGATTTTCTATTCAGAAAGTTCTCAAGTTGCATAACTGATTCCCGCAGCTGATTCTACGTGATTGGCATTTGGACAGCAAGATACAATTGCCGGAAATTATTTCTAGAAGATATATCTTCTTCTGGATTGATTTTCTATTCAGAAAGTTGTCGAAAACTTTCTGTTGGCGGGAGTTATCATTGATTGGAAATTTTCCTTCTACTACTAGCAATCTTCAAAAATATTATTTGGATACTCCTCTTCTCTAGTTTGCAGCTCTGTTTTTCAAAAAATTATCGTTATTCCATTATTGGATACGTTCTCTAATTTTTTTCTTTGTCGTATTGTTCAGACACCAGCTGCCCAAGGAAGAAGTTGATTCCCTGATTTAATTTTCCTAAGTTAGGAAAAAATAATCCAGTGTAGGTTCTGTGCCTGAGTCAAGCAAGCCCGGACCTGGCCGAGTTCACCCAGCGTCTGCTGACCCGAGGATCACTTGCTCTTGTTCTGTCAAGTTAACTTGGGTCAACTCAGTATATGTGTCCGGGTCCCGAGTTCTATGCCGATTCCTCCCACAACTCGGCTATATTGGTCTATTATTTGACTCGACTAGACTCGGTTCCTTTTCTCTGATTAGATTATTATTTTGAAGTATTGGCAGCTTATTCCTTGGTCAGCATATTATTTGGTGTACAGACTCACATCGGATTATTTTATGGGTTATTTTAAAGGATTTTTTGGTAATTGTTATTGGGCTCAGACCCATTTCAGCTCCTGTGCTATTGTGTCTCTTTGGATGAGACATTATTATTGAAGAAGGACTTTTCAATTGTTAATTTTTATCAGCATTAGCTATTCTGATGATGAAGAAAGCTAAGGTGGCCCCAAAATATTATCTTCCGGGTAATTATCCGTTACCCCCTTAATTGGTATTTATTATTTCTACTATTTGAGAGTCGGAGTCCTGTAGAGGGACACGGTGATGGAGAAATTTTATTACACTTTTGGGCATTGCGTATAGACCCACTACCTACAGAAGATAGGAGTGTTACCTACATCCAAAATGAGTTATGACTGGATTATGGAGCCATGTCATACGACTTAGAGTGATTTTACTCTCACTTATCTAATGCCAATTGGGCCTCATGAAAGAGATTACTAGTGTGAGGAGGAGAGTTGGAAGATATGGAGGATTGCCATTTTATACAAGAAAATCCTACACAACATTTGCAACAAGTTGGGAGTTCATGATGTTCTCTCACCCTCAGCTTGAGGGGGGAGTGTTGGAAGATGGACCCAAGCCCACACGACCAAGGAAGACCCACATATCCATGTGTTGGAAGATGGGCCCAACCCATAAGCCAAGGAAAGCTCACATATCCAAGAGATGTGGAAGATGGGCTCAAGGCCCATAGACCAAGGAGAAGGCCCACACAGTGATGGCAGGATGGTAAATAAAGAGTCATCTCATAAAGATGGCATTGATGTAATTAGTTAAAGTTCTAGGGGCATAATTATAATATTGTAGTTTCATTAATCTATAAATAGAGCTTCAGGGGCAGGGTTAGGACATAAGCCCATAGCCTCTTCTTCCTCCTATTTTTCTCCCAATGGTTGTCTCTCTCTCTATTTTTCTCCATGAGCTAAATTCATGGAGTTCTGAAAATCAACAAGCAGCAAGCAATAATAAGATACATACTACATTTAACTTGGCAATTGGAGAGAAGGTCTGCTCATAATCCACTCCATAGCATTGAGTGTACCCTTTAGCAATGAGGTAGGCCTTAAGACGATTAACGGACTGTTGGAAGATAAGATCAAGCCCAAACGACCAAGGAAGGCCCACAAGATGGGCCCAAGCCCATAAGAAGTAGGACCCACAATGATTACCAAGAGTTGGCATCCTTATCACATCAGTTGGAAGATCAAGAAGGACTCACAAAACTATCTTTATCTTAGGGTCACGAGCAAGAAGGGTTTTAGTTTAAGTTATATTTGTCTTTTATCAATATTGAGTTACCTAATTATGTTAGGACTTACCTTAAGTGTTAGAGTTTGGGTGTAATTGGGACAAGGGTAGTTTTATTGTAATTGGACTCTACTACCTCTATTATAAATAGAGGTTCATGTACTCTGATTACAACAAGTTATTGATGTCAATGAAGTATTTCACTTTTCCATAAATTCAACAAGGACCCATCTGGATTATGTCTGATAGTAAAAACCCATTTACAATCCACCGGTTTCTTACCTGTGGGAAGCAGTGCTAAGTTCTGTGCCTGATTTTCTTATAAGGCTTGCATTTCCTCATCCATAGCCGTCTTCCATCCTAGATTTTTTAGGGCCATTTGATAGGATTTCGGAATAGATATGGAAGAAAGAGATGCAAGGAACTAATAACATGTGGAAGACAACTGATGGTGAGCGATAAAGTTGGAGATAGGATGGGAAGTAGTGCAAGTACGAGGTTCTTTTCTTAGAGCAATGGGCCGAGTATCAAACTGTAGACAAAATGGAATAGGGGAAGAAGGACTTACCTCAGAAGGATCTGAAAACTCTACAAGTGTGGTCTCGGCCGATGATTCAAGGGGATAGAATGATGTCAGCATTAAAGGGAACAAGTGGACGAGGAGTGGCAGGAGGAAATGAAAGACCGGAGGAGCTTCAGTCAAGGAATAGAATGAGGTGTCCTAAAAAATGGTCACATCCGTAGACACAAGTAACTGCCGAAGGTTAGGATTGTAATAGATATATCCTTTTTTGGTGCAAGAGTAACCCAAGAAAATGCACTACATAGAACGAGGAGCAAGTTTACTTTTCTGAGGAGATGTGTGATGGACAAAACAAGCACATCCAAAGACCTTTACGGGAAGAGAAAATGGGTCTTCACTAGGAAATAATATAGAATATGGAATCTTATGACTAAGTAAAGATGAAGGTAACCTATTGATGAGGAAATAGGTCATAAGTATGGCATGAGCCGAATAAAAGTAGGGTACCTTCATGGGGTAGAGGAGGCCCAGAACAACCTCAAGGAGATGATGGTTCTTTCTTTCAGTGTTACAATGTGGGACCCACCATCGCCCCACAAGCTGGTGCGACCCACCATGAGCTCAATAGGTGTCAACAAGAGTCCTCATACAAAGTGGCTCTAGCTAAGAGATAAGGAACATGTGCTGGAATTAAATAGAAGACTTGAAGATCACCCACAAAGATACCATGAGCTGGTATCTCTATCTACATGCGCAGGAAGAACATGTGTGATCCACAAGATAAGACCAAGAGCTGGCTCTCTAGCTTGATTCACGTCCTTAAAGAAGGTGTTTGTAGTTGAGTTAAATTACTCTCTTAAATAGATAATGTAATTTTATCATAATAGGCTTATCTGAGTACTAGTTGGAATGTAATTAGGAGTCCTAAGGTTAGTTTTAAATGGACTCTATCACCTCCTCAACTATAAATAGAGGTGATTTTAAATCGGAATTATTCAAGCAAGTTACTTATTTGTTTCTCCTCTCTTGTGTGAAGTTCTCTCTCTCTCTAATCTCTCTTATTTTTCTTCTCTTGTCTCTCTACCCGAGAGCTTTTCTCTTTTTATTTTTTTCTTTCTCTCTCCCTTTGCTCGAGGTATTATTTACGGGGTCCTAAATTCATCATGGAATCAGAGCTACCAATTTAGAATCCCCATTATGCTCTGTGAAGATATGATTAAAAGTTGCTCATAGAAGGCTCCTTATGAAGCAAGATTGAAGCTCATGAGATAAGTATTTATTTTTCATATTATTAAATTTATGCTACTGGTTTTAGGTATTAAGAGGTGGTTTATTTATGTCCTTATACATGTTTTCATCTTATGAAATTATGAGAATATATGCATCTTGGATTATCTTTGATTAGAAGAGATTATCAAGGCAGTTTTTGTTCGTTTTCACAATACTATGACCGAGACCAGTGCATATTGGATTTTTTTTTATAAATCTGTGGGAAAAAGATTCTAGAATAAAGAAGGATGATATTGAGCCTTTTATGAGTCATTATCCATTAAAATTATTTACTTAGCTTCTATGTTAAGCATCTCCATTAACCGAGTTGGTTAAAGCCTTCCACTTGGTCATATTTTGATTACTTGATTGGAGAACTATTTTACTTGATTTGCCTACTATGGTTGAAGATAATATGAGTCACAAGAGTCTATCAAATTTTATGAACTGGTCCACTTCGGTTCGTCGGTTTCTTATCACAAAGGACCTAGTTGGTCATCTCACCAACCGTGGACCACATATTGATGAAGATGATATATTCTATACCAAATGGTTAAAGGAGGATACATTGGTTATTAGTTGGCTTATCAATAGTATGGAAGAACATGTCTCCAATAATGTCATTCATCTAGAGACGGATAAACAAATTTGGGAGACATGCGTCAAGTTGTATTCAAGATTAAACAACTTAAAAAGACCATATGATATTTTACAACGTATGCTTACCACCTAACAAGGAGATAATATACATGAATATTTAGCCCGCTTTCGACACTTTCTTCAAGAATGGAAACTTGCCCAGCCAACCTCTAAAGATATCTCTATCCAGGATAAACAGAAAGAGGCTTTGATAACTGCCATATGCCTTGCTAACATTAAACCGCATCTTGAATTTTCTAAGACTCACCTTCTTAGCTCTTCTGTGGTTTCCACTTTTGATGATGTATGTGCTACACTTCTCCATATTCCAGACGCTTCTCCCTCTACTACTGAAATACCATCCGCTATGTACTCTGGACATACGAGAACACCATCTAACCAAGACCGAGGTCGAGGCAGATTTTATAGAGGAGGAAGAGGAAGAGGAGGAAGGACTGGTTTTGACCAAATAGATGGGAAGGAATGCACCCATTGTAAGGGATATGGCCACACTAGAGACACATGCTTTCATCTGAAAGAATACTCTATATGTGGTAGATTGGGCCACTCTTGCGAAAGATGTTATAAAACTAATGAGAATAAGGCTAACCAAGCCGTAGTGAGTGATACAAAAGAAGAGCAATCTACCACAACAACTACAAAGCATACTTTTACTAATGAAGACTATGAACTATTCTAGAAAATGAAGACTATGATGGGGTCATCCCCAAGTACTTCTTCCCCAACTGCTACCATCACCACTTCAGGTATGTTTTTTGCCTCCTCTTCATCCTGTATAATTGACTCAGGAGCCTCTGAGCATCTTACAAGTAACAGACATCTACTATACTCAGTTTCTCCATGTCTTTCACATAAATTTTTTACTATTGTTGATGGTTCACAAACTAAAGTTCAAGGGAAAGGATCCACTTCTGTTACACCATCACTTCCGATCACTGATCCTTTTCATTCCTACTTTCACTTTGAATCTTTTATTGGTTAGTCAACTCACCAAACATTTTAATTGCTCTATCACTTTCTCACCGGCTTCATGTGTGTTTCAGGATCTTACAACGAAGCGGGTGATTGGTGGAGGCCATGAACAAGGAGGGTTCTACTACCTAGATGTGCCACAAATAAATACCGCATCCACCTACGACACTTAAATCAGGTTATGGCACAACCGGTTGGGACATCCGTCTGCCCAATCTCTTCATCATATTTTTCCTAAAGCGTATCCGGATCTTCATTGTGAAGCATGTCAAATGAATAAACATCAGAGGTGTACCTACTCACCTCATCCAAAAATTAAAAGTGTCTCTCTTTTTTCGTTAATTCATACTGATGTCTGGGTACCCTTGAGTGTCTCCAACATTTCTCAAGCGAAATATTTTATTACATTCATTGATGACTTCACTCGTACCACTTGGTTATTTTTGTTTAAAGAGCATTTTGAAATACCATTGATATTTAAATCTTTTCATGCAATGGTACACACTCAATTTGGGCAGAAAATTAAAGTCCTTCAGTTGGATAATGCCAAAGAGTACACATCCAAGGATCAGACATCATGTTCCTACACCCCTCAACAAAATGGTGTAGCCAAACAGAAGAATCGCCATATTCTTGAGGTAGCTCACGATTTACTATATGCCATGCAAGTTCCATACTTTTATTGGCCGCATGCAGTTCTTACTGCATGTTTTCTTGTAAACCGGTTACCCTCTTCCGTTCTTGGTAAAAAATCTCCTTACTCTCTATTATTACCTGATGATGATCCTTTTTCACTACCCTTGAGAGTCTTCAGTTGTCAATGTTTTGTCCATATTTCCTCCCCAAAACACAGTAAACTTGATCCCAAATCTGTGAAGTGTATCTTCTTAGGATACTCTCACACACAAAAGGGTTATGTTTGCTATAATCCCTCTCTTCAGCGTTTACTTGTGTCTAGGGATGTCATATTTTTTTAAGACTCCATATTATTCTGATAATGCTCCTCCAGGTTTATCTTCAGTACTAGGTTCTCCTCGACCGGTTGTGCCTTGTGCTACAGAAACTACTCGGTCCCCAGAAACATTGGCTGACACCACAACTGCTGAGTTGTCAGATCCAACCGAGGTAAGTCCTTCTGTGATTATTTTTGGCCCAAAATATGAAACTCATCCTATTTCTGTTAGGAAAGAGCCCAAATCATGCACCATGCCTACTAATTCTCATCCCATAACAAACTTTGTGTTTCATCATCGTCTATCCCCTGTTTGTTGTCAATTTCTATCAGCTATTTCCTCCGTACCTATACCACTGTCCTATCAGAAGGCTCTCAAACATCCATGGTGGAAGGTGGCTATGGATGAAGAAATACTGGCCCTTTATGAAAATCAGACATAGGCTCTAGTCCCACTTCCTTTAGATAAGAAACTTGTCGGTTGCAAATGGGTATTTACGGTGAAACACAATCCGGATGGTTCCGTGGCTCGGTTGAAATATCTCCTTGTTGCTAAAATTTATACACAATGTTATGGCATTAATTATGAAGAAACCTTCTATCCGGTGACTAATTTAAACTCGGTACGTTTGTTATTATCTCTGGCAGCTAACTCTTCCTGGCAAGTCTATCAACTTGATGTAAAAAATGCTTTTCTGAATGGGGATATAAAGGGGGACATTTATATGCAGCAACCACCTGGGTATGTGGTTGAGGGGGAGTTCGTATGTCGATTAAAAAAATCTATTTATGGTCTCAAACAGTTGCCTCGTGCATAGTTTGAAAATTTTAGCCAAGCACTCTTACAGGCCGGATTTCACAGATTCTCTGGAGATCACTTTGTCTTTATTAAAGACACATTGAAGGGCAAGGTAATTCTAGTTGTATATGTTGATGACATTATTATAACTGGCAGTGATTACGAGGGCATCCAAAAGACAAAAGAAAGGATATGTACTAAATTCAAGACATAGGATCTCGGGTGTAGGTATTGGAGAAGAAGTAGATATCGAAAAATATCAAAGATTGTTGGAAAGACTTATTTATCTCTGCATAACTAGGCCAGATATTTCATATGCAGTCAGTGTGGTAAGTCAATATATGAACAAACCACAACCCAGTCATTGGCAAGCACTAGAATAGATATTACGATATTTGAAAGAAGCCCCAGGAAGAGGGCTCCTCTATAAAAATCATGGATACTTCAACATCGAAGGATTCTCAGATGCAAACTTGGCCGAATCCCTAGATGACAGAAAATCTACTTCGGGATATTGTACGATGGTTGGAAGAAACTTGGCTACATGGAGGAGAAAGAAACAGAATGTAGTTGCAAGGTCTAGTGCAGAAGTAGAGTATAGAGCCATGGCACACACAATCAATGAACTCCTATGGATCAGATCTCTCCTAACTGAACTGGGTTTTTAAAAAAAAGCTCTTATGAATCTATATTGCAATAATCAGGCTGTAATTCACATCACATCAAATCCAGTCTTCTATGAGAGAACAAAGCATATAGAAATAGATTGCCACTTCATACGAGAAAAATTCACTACTGGTATCTTATCTCTCCAGCATGTATCTTCACAGAACCAGGTTGCAGACATTCTCCCCAAACCAGTCACTCAAAAAATTTTGTCCAACTTTTACAACAAGCTGGGCATCTACGATGTTTTCTCACCCTCAGCTTGACGGGGAGTGTTACAATCTGGGACCCACCATGGCCCCACAAGCTGGTGCGACCCACCATGAGCTCAAGAGGTGTCGACAAGAGTCCTCATACAAAGTGGCTCTAGCGAAGAGATAAGGAACATGTGCTAGAATTAAATAGAAGATTTGAAGATCAAGTGGGACCCACGAAGATATCACAAGCTGGTATCTCTATCTACATGAGCTGGAAGATCATGTGGGACCCATAAGATAAGTCCAAGAGCTGGCTCTCTAGCTTGATTCACATCCTTAAAGAAGGTGTTTGTAGTTGAGTTAAATTACTCTCTTAAATAGATAATATAATCTTATCATAATAGGCTTATCTTAGAGAGTTATAGTTGGAATGTAATTAGGAGTCCTAAGGTTAGTTGTACATGGATTCTATCACCTCCTCAACTATAAATAGAGGTTATTGTAACTCGGAATTATTCAAGCAAGTTACTTCTTCTTTTTCTCCTCTCTTATGTGAAGTTCTCTCTCTCTAATCTCCCTTATTTTTCTTCTCTTCTCTCTCTACCTGAGAACTTTTCTCTTTTTCTCTTTTTTCTTTCTCTCTCACCTCATTCGAGTATTATTCATGGGGTCCTAAATTCAACATTCAGCAACACTATTCTATTGAGGTGCGCACATGATGCTTGGCCATTATCTTGATAGAAGGACTTAAACTGATTAGACAAGCACTCTTTAGCATTATTAGACCTAAGTACTTGAATTTTCTTGAAAAAATTGGTTAATGCTCTAGAGGTAGAGGTAGAGGCCGAGGTAGAGGGGGCCCAGGTAGAGGTAGAAGACATGGTGATGGTAAGTTAGAAAGGAAGTGTGTTCATTTTAGAAAAAATAATCATTATTATGATAGATGTGGGGTTAAGTTTGGGAAGCCTACATGGGCTAATTCTACAACTCCTCACAGTGGAAGTGGGAGTTTAGATTCTTCTATGTCAGTTACATAGGGTGATCTAGATGAGATGCACCAATTGATACAATAGCAGCAGTAGATTGCTCAATGCATGACCCAGATCCTTGTTGCCTCAACCTCAACATTTGTAGCTAATGCTTCCATCCTAGTTCCTAGTTCTACCAGTGTTGACTCAGGGTATGGCAGCTTATCATGTTCACTCTTCACCATCCTGGGTTCTTGACTAAGGAGTTTCCAGACACATGTCAGGTATGGTGTCATTTTTTTCCAATTTAAAAGAGTCTTTGTGTGTCAAATATGTTAATCTTGCAGATCGTTCAACCTCTCTTGTTCAAAGAGTAGGCAACCTTACTCTTGCTTCCTTTTTATCTCCTCAGTTAGCATTTTTTGTTCCCAAGTTTCCTCTAAATTTTTGTCGGTTAGTCAGCTAGCCAAGTCAATGAGTTGTTCCCTCACATTTTATCCGACTCATTCTATTTTTTAGGATCTCACAACAAGGAAGACGATCGGTTCCGCTCGTGAGAGAGATGGGCTATACTACCTGGAGAACCATCGGCATAATAGTATTTGTTGATTTTTAGGACTCCATGATTTAGCTCATGAAGAAAAAGAGAAAGGAACTCGTTGAGAGAAAATTGGATGAAGAAGAGGTTATGGACTTGTTATCCTAACCCTTCCCCTAAGCTCAATTTATAGATTAATCAACTTACAATATTACAATTATAACCCATGGAACTTTAACCTAATTACATCAATGTCATCTCTATGAGATGACTCATTATTTACCATCCTGCCATCATTGTATGGGCCTTTGGGCCTTCTCCTTGATCTATGGGCCTTGAGCCCATCTTCTACATCTCGTGTATGTGTGGGTCCATCTTCCAACACACTTGGACATGTGGGCCTTCCTTGGTCGTGTGGGCTTGGGCCCATCTTCCAACATAATTTAGGTGTTACATGCCATAAATTCTCTTCTACAATGGCACTTGTGTTGATTTTTAGGACTTCGTGGATTATACCATGGAGAAAAGGTGAGAAGGCACATTGGGGAGAAAACAAGAGGAAGAATGAGGTTATGGACTTATGTCCAAACCCTCTCCCTGAAGCTCTATTTATAAATGAATAAAGTACAATAATACAATTACGCCCTTCACCCTAGAAGAGTGAAGAAGATACAAGAAACTTAAACTAATTACATTAGTGTCACCCTAATTATATCATATCTTCCAACACTCTCCCTCAAGCTGGGAGGTAATGGCAGTGATCCCAACTTGAGCCAAATAATATAGATGTAGTAATAAACTCCTCCATTATGGTGTCCCAACACTAGGCACAAAGTCTTAAAAGGTAGAAATCGTTGATAAAATATAAGTTGGAACAAACCTCAAAGGATTTCAACCAAATATAGTGATAATAATCACTAAAGTGGGTAATGCCTATCATTCACAAAATGGAGATAAAAGACACACAGGTACCAAAAAAAGTCTAAAATGACATAAAACACCCATATAAATAAAAGGACAAACCAAAGCAACACTCCATAAAGGTTGGCCAAAGGGGTAATTGAGAGTCAAATAAATGATAGTAGGAGTAAGGCTGCCAAATAACCAATGGGTAATTGGTAATGAGGAAGATAAGATGTTGAGGCCACCTATGAAATTCAAATTTTGCACAAGATGAACCAATGTCGATAATAGTCAGCAAATAATGAAACCAAGGCAAGCGACCGAGCAGTGCTTCTTCAAATAATGTCTCAATAAAAGCAACACAAAAGTAGCAGTGGAAATGGACAAATACCCAAATAACATGTACCAAATATTAAAAGCCCTCAAGAGTAATAAGGAAACATGAGATAATCTACGTTGAGTCCATTCTTGAATAAGGAGAATGCTGTTATGGACTCCATAACATCTAGAGTTACTAGCAGACGTAGGCGCTAAAGTATGTAATTTCCAAGTTTATGAAAATACCAAGGTTAGATGTAATTTCCTTTAATTTGGTGGGCCATTGCGAGGCCTTTGCTTGTATGCGTCATCCCTAATCCTCTTTTATAAGGATGACGGGTTCTGGAATGAAAGCAAGTATTGAGCAATTAGAGTAAACGAGATCGGGTTCTCTCTCTGACGAGGCCCAAGGTGGAGTTTCCTTCGAAAGCTCATTCGTATCAGAAATAGGTCGCTCGAAGAACACTAAATCCTCCTCCATGAAGCTGTTCAATCTGGAATCATGGGGAGATCATCGGGTGACACGATCCATGGTAAAGGAACTCAACAACATGGTATCAAACAGGACCACCGTCGGCGATTCCTCCTCTCCAGCTGGTTTGCACAACTACATTGATGAGGTTAGGCTTGAAACTCGAGTACTTCGGACTGAAAACGCAGCAATCCAACCCGAAATTCAGGAAATCAAAGCGGTTATTGTCCAACTTAAGTTGCACTAGGGTGAATGGGTTCCACGGGATGCTCCTCTCCCGGGAAGTTCCAATAGGCCTTCCGACCAGCCACCTCTTCACCGACCCCTAATGCCTCCTCTGCGTCCAACACAGCATAACCCAGGGCATGTCCAGCAGCCCCTTCACCCACCACCAGCTCCACTTCCTCTACGTCCAACTTATCCAACAGTAGAGGTTGTCCACGACACAAACCACAAGCCAGAAAATTCCCAACATGACTCTGTCTTGGAAAAAATCCCAGGGGCGACGCCCCATATGGTTGCTGCTCGCCATCCGGAACAGGTCTGTCTCTCCCTCTCACTACCACTATCACCCTCCAAACATAAAACCGACTTGGGCACAACCTCCCTTCTTCCGGCAGACTGCAGCCACATTGGAACGAGCTCTCTCATTCTAGCAGCCTACAAAGAGGAATGAAAATGTAATATTGTCGTTATATTCTCGGGAGGACAGGCTCATGACAGCCATAATGTTCATTCCGACCATTATGATTATTTGCACGATCATACCATGGGTAGCAAACTTTATGGATTCAAGGGAGGTACCGCCGAAGAGATGAAGTGCAAATCCAGAGAGCTCTCATCCGAATTGACCTACCCTTACAAAAATCAGAATGGATTTGGAAGGGACGGGATTGCCACTTCCGCACAGTTTATCCAATCCGTGGAGAAGTTGTTTGAGATAATGCCCGCTAAAAGTATTTCTTCTGAGAACTCTAGGTTCTCTATTTTTATGATGCAATGGTATGCCCAATTTCATGTGTGCCACTCCACAGACTTGTTTCTTCCAGGAACTAGCACTGCACATCTTGGTTTTGAATAAGAAGCTTTTTTGTACAATGCATTGATTCATATTTGTGCAATGTTGGGTTGGTCTATAGAGGTCGCATCGATCTGGTAACATGGAACTATATGCTCCCTGCATATGCACAACAAGATGACCCAGTAACTGAACCAGAATTTTTCAGTGGGGTGACCGAAAGTGGTCTTCGACCGGATGTGTCATCTATTGCTTTTCCGAGCTGGGACACTCAAAGTCGGCAGTCTTCTCATTGTTTCATTCTCACAAAAGGATGGACGGCAGAGAATATGTTCTGGAATGCTCTTGGTGCTTGCCCAATTTATATAGGAATGCTCCAAAGTATTCAGACAAAAGCTGGGTGGAGGGTTGCAATCCTGCCAATTGAGATGGGAGAGGCAGCGGCAATTTTGCCCTCCATTGCAATGGGAAGGCTTCACCTTGCTGAAGCAAGGAACACAAAATTCCCTGCTGCTGCTACAGAAATTTACCAGCGAGCATTCACTACTCTTCGTGCGTCCTCTCAGCAGACGTATAGCACCGTTGCTGCTACCAACTCAGGCCTAAACCATATTGGTCTGCGATGGAGAAATTACTTGAGCAGACGAAGTATGTTGCTGTTTGTGAGCACATCATCAGGTATGGCAGCTTTGTGCAAGATTTTATTAAGTTCTGCCTCATGATTGTGAGTGGACGTCTTTTGTCCTATACAATGCATATCCACAATCAAATGTAGATATTGAATGTCCCTGCTGATCTCTTGACCTAAACCATCCTCCTCATTGCCTATTGTCTGGCTGGGAGTGTAAGGAGGGCACAAGACATTTATGAGGTAGTCAAATTAGTTGGGTCTTGTAGATATCAGGTCATCCCCTATAGCAGAATATAAAGGTCTCTGTAGAGGCCACAATGTGGCATTTCGCACTGGAAATAAAAAGTAGAGACGGTCTCAGATGGTGTTCGTCCTATTGCTGTCACCTGGTCATCCTTGCTTAGTGACTTTGCTACAGCAGATCTAGAGGAGTGTCCAATTCTCACAGTTGATAAAATGCTTCTCCTTGGCTATGAACCTTCATGGAACCGGTATAACACTAGCACTACTTACAACACTGTCCATCATGTTGATAGTTCCTCGCGGACAGGCGCTGCCACAAATGTGCATGTTCGGCTTGCTCTGGGATACAAGTATGTCATTATTTCAGATGCCGATATGAATGTCCGGACAACGAAAGCAATGGGGCTCCTCCCCAATACCCTTGCAATGCTACATGGCCTCTACACGGACGGGTTGATTCAAGGTGCTATGATGCTATTTGGGTTAATACGTAACAAGTGTACAATACCTGCAATTGTAATCTATATGGCTGTGGTGGACGGTTGCTGCAAGGCACTCAAGTTTGAAGATGGCCCAGGGTTTTTTGGAAAATGCAGACAATTGGTATCTCTTCCAATGCTTGCAGCTATACAGTTTTTGTTCATGAATTGTGTCAAGGGAAGCAGCTGAAAGATGGGATTGAGTTTGGCATTGATATGTTGGAGGCTGGGCATTCACCAATGGTTGCTACTTTAATTGGGTTGGTTGAAAAGTGATCCGCAGATGCTCAATGTGTCATTCAACGGTTAATAAAAAAGGGGCAGACAGTAGGGGCTCACGTAGGTAGCTTGGTTGACTTCTCAGTCTGGATTTTCGTTACTGCTGTTGTGACAACGCAGCAATGGGATCAACATTTTCCCATGTTTACTGTTGTCGCATTCTTGGGGTAGGCAGGAGTGACACTTCCCATTTTTCAAATTGCTGCGGTGATGGCAATGCAGCAATGGAGTCCACCAAAAAAACTCACACCGGTTTGAAGTGATGACGATGAACAGCACCTAGCATATGTAGGAAATACACATGCATGACAGGTTGCATCTATACCTCATGCAAATCCAAGTCATCCTATTCAGATTTGTGCACATAAATTGCCCAACAGAAAACTGATATGTCCCTCTTTCTACCAGCAGCATAGCCACGTTTATTTTGGAAGAAGGAAAGTGCTACCTTTTGTTCCAGATCCATCCATGGCATAGCTAGGTTGTCCGGCACTATTTTGCCACGGCACAAAACCCTGCTGCCAACAGTGGCACTTCTAAAAATAGTGCTCATATTTCTTGTTGCAATCAGCCTACTGCCCAGTGAGCAGCAACTGGTGCTGTCAGGAATATTGACTAGGGTTAGCTGGTTCGATTCATGAAAAGTTGGGTTCTCTGCTCATGATGGTGATCAGGACCACGCATGCTGGGACTTCCTAGTGTTGTTTCTGTTACCTGACTCCTCGTCTAAATTATAGGACACATGTAGCATGGATAGTTCTATGGGGGAATGCTCCAGTTTTGGGCATCCAGTCGGCGGGTCTGGCTACCGAGGACGTTACTTGGGAACAGGTGGAGACGCCCACATACAGACCCTACTTTTGAGTTCGAGGACAAGCTCTTTCTCCAGGAGGGGGGTTATGTTATGGACTCCATAACATCTAGAGTTACTAGTAGACGTAGGCGCTAAAGTATGTAATTTCCAGGTTTATGAAAATAGCAGGGTTAGATGTAATTTCCTTTAATTTGGTGGGCCATTACGTGGCCTTTGCTTGTATGCGTCATCCCTAATCCTCTTTTATAAGGATGACGGGTTCTGGAATGAAAGCAAGTATTGAGCAATTAGAGTAAATGAGATCGGGCTCTCTCTCTTACAGGCCCAAGGTGGAGCTTCCTTCGAAAGCTTATTCGTATCAGAAATTGGTCGCTCGAAGAACACTAAATCCTCCTCCAAGAATCCGTTCAATCTAGAATCACGGGGAGATCGTCGGGTGACACGATCCATGGCGAGGGAACTCAACAAATGTGCACCAAATAATAAGTTGGAACTGAGTAATAAGTTGCCAATTATCCAAGATAATAATCAAGTCGGAGTCAAGGGACCGAGTTTGACTGAGGCAAGCGACCGAGTCGAGCCTAGTCAGGTATCAAACCAATATAGCCGAGTCAAGGGAGGAATCGATATAGAACTTGGGACCCGGACCTGTATAACAGAGGCAGAGAGCAAGTGGTCGGAGTCAAGCTAAATCGAGTCCGAGTTGTCCCAGTCCGAGTTGACCCAAGTTAACCCAAGTAGCACTAAGGAAGCAACGCTCGGGTTGTTGGTTTGTTGGTTCGGGTCGCTAGGCAGATTAATTTAAAGCATGAACAATAGCATGATACCACAACAATAACTCACTAGATAATCAAGCAAAGATAGCAATCCTCAATTACAAGAAATCAGCAATGATCAAACAACAACAATGGATGACAATCAAACAGCTAGACAATAGTGAAACTGTTATACACGCGATAACATTATTATTTTAGTTATTTTCTTTAATTTTCTTTATTTTATTTCAGTTTTAGGTCACATGGGTATTTTTGGAATTATTTATTAATAGGGATATTTTTGGAATATTTTATTCATAGGGATATTTTTGTAATATTTTATTAAACCCTAACAGGGTGAACCCTATTTAAGGGGTAAGTGTAATGAGAAAATGAAGAATTGTAGTATTGAGAATTAGGTTAAATCTAGCGTAAACAGGCTTGAGATCACCTTCTTGATCTCGAGGTTAGGGTTTTCCTAAAAAACCCACGTATTCTTTCATCCTCCATTGATCTTCGTCTTCCCCATGTCTTCCTAATATCCCTACAGTAATGCATGGAAAACCCATAACCCGTGGCAAATCCCAGATCCTCCCAAAGAATCCTTGTGTCATATCAACAACTGCTATTAGAGCCGGAACACAATGGGTTATGTATCCCAAAAATTGCACGAGGTACAAAATCAAATGGAAAAGGTACACATTTCAATGGAAAAGATACATGTTTCGGTGGAAAAATTATGCAAAGAATTAGGAGAAGCACGAGCATTGTATGAAATTTTCAAGGAATGTTGGACAAGGGAGCCACGCGCTACCTCAGAA
The DNA here is from genome assembly GCF_029961685.1 of Aristolochia californica. Classification (NCBI taxonomy): domain Eukaryota; kingdom Viridiplantae; phylum Streptophyta; class Magnoliopsida; order Piperales; family Aristolochiaceae; genus Aristolochia; species Aristolochia californica. Next base: position 12,303,923 of record NW_027181782.1, on the reverse strand, counting down.
AAGGTCACAAGACCTGAAATTTCCCAGCAAGAGGTACACAATGAAGGAAAAGCAACAGAAAAATTGAAAACAGGCGACGAGCCAGAAAAATTGAAAATTTCGTCCCGTTTACCTGCCGAAGTCCCTATAGGGGCAACCTCAACTTCGGACGGGCAGAAAGGCCAGGCTTTAGAAAAATTCAAGATTTTCGCGCAAGAAAATCCGAAGCCGAACAACAACGATGAAGAGTTGGGGAAATCGGAAGGGTTTCTGCCAAAATCTCCTTGGTATAGGCTGATTTGGGTTCAACCTTACAAATCCCCTTCTCACGGCCAGCAACAATTTTTTTCGCACAGCAGACGAAAGCATTCCGATCTAACTCGTTCATGGTGAATCATTTAGGCCATCCCTCCTCTGTCTCCGACAATCTACAAGCACCGGAAGAAACAAGAGTCCACCGAAAAAAGAGGAATCGCCGTCGAAAACAAATCCGGTGGGCTTTGGCTTCCAGATGCTCATTCTCAGCCTCAACCTCCCACTCGAAAGCCCAGCGGGGAACCATCTCCAACGAAATTGGGGGTAAGCTTCTGAATCGTCATCTATTTTTAGGTCAAATCGGTGGTTCCATGCAGTTGAAGGGCCTCCAAGAGGCTGAGCAGTAGCAACGCTGCTCAAAAATTGTGGACAAAGGTTTTTTGTCCTCTGTTGTAGAGCAACAGTGCTTAATTGGTGGAATTAGGGTTTGTGTGTATGAATTTTGCCATGTAATTTTTCTGGGGATGCCGGAATTCATAGAAATATTTTTAGGGGGACATCAACACTTGCACCTCTTCAGTTTTATTTTAGCCAAGAAGCTGCTGAAAATTTTATGGAGACTGCTGAATATTTTGGGCGGGACTGCTGAATATTTTGCCGTTGAATACTTTGGTTTCTACTCGATATATTTGGTTGCTGATTATGTTGAAGTTATCAGCAAAAACAACAATGAAAAATAGTATGTAGGGGAGTCTACCACTGATGGAGCCTTTGCAATCTCAAAGGACACATGGAATGAACCATTAGGTCGTGGTACCGAGATCAGATTACATCTTAGGGATGAAGCTAGTGAA